>NC_135871.1:23803602-24051102 GCF_031162955.1 Sander vitreus
GGTTGCAGTTCGGTGGGCTGGGGATCTCATCGCTGCTTTTTGCAGATGATGTGGTCCTGATGGCATCATCGGCCTGTGACCTTCAGCACTCACTGGATCGGTTCGCAGCCGAGTGTGAAGCGGCTGGGATGAGGATCAGCACCTCTAAATCGGAGGCCATGGTTCTCAGCAGGAAAACGATGGAGTGCCTTCTCCAGGTAGGGAATGAGTCCTTACCCCAAGTGAAGGAGTTCAAGTACCTTGGGGTCTTGTTCGCGAGTGAGGGGACAATGGAGCGGGAGATTGGTCCGCGAATCGGCACAGCAGGTGCGGTATTACATTCAATTTATCGCACCGTTGTGACGAAAAGAGAGCTGAGCCAGAAGGCAAAGCTCTCAATCTACCGGTCAGTTGTTGTTCCTACCCTCACCTATGGTCATGAAGGCTGGGTCATGACCGAAAGAACAAGATCCAGGGTACAAGTGGCCGAAATGGGTTTCCTCAGGAGGGTAGCTGGCGTCTCCCTTAGAGATAGGGTGAGAAGCTCAGTTATCCGTGAGGAGCTCGGAGTAGAGCCACGCATGGTAAGGATGCCCCCTGGGCGTCTCCCTAGGGAGGTGTTCCAGGCACGTCCAGCTGGGAGGAGGCCCCAGGGAAGACCCAGGACTAGGTGGAGGGATTATATCTCCAACCTGGCCTGGGAACGCCTCGGGATCCCCCAGTCGGAGCTGGTTAATGTGGCTCGGGAAAGGGAAGTTTGGGGTCCCCTGCTGGAGCTGCTACCCCCGCGACCCGACCCCGGATAACGGATGACGGATGACGAAGATGGATGGATGGACCTGTGGATCACATGGCAAACACCAGCACGTGCATTCTGCGCCGGCGTGGGAGGAAATAATTATCCATGCCAGCAGATGGCGGTAATCTATTCATCATTCAAAAAGGGAAACCGGGAAACTGATACTAGTCTCACTTTGCCAGACCACCCACACGCTGCGGAGCGGAGGAGGGTCTGGCTACTCCACACAGCATTCGGGGATGGGAGAAAAACATGTTCTGGTTTAATGGCATTTCTTTAAACCAATCACAATTGTCATGGGCGGTGCTAAACTCTGCACCGAGCCGCTGCAAAATAGTTGTGCGAGAGAAAACTCAGATTGGACAGATAGTCTAGCTAGCTGTCTGCATTTACCCTGCAGAGATCTGAGGAGCAGTTAACCATAGTCCTCCATCCAGCAAATTTAACATTCCTGCAGGACTGAAGCAATCCCGGAAGTGGAACGTCGTGGATATAGACTAGTATGATACATACAACAAAACAGTGTTTGCCTGAATCAGCCGGGCACCAACCACGGTGCAGAGGGAGAGAGGAAGAGAGGTTTACAGTCTTTAAGTGAAGTTTCACGACATATGACATTATTTTATGAGTATATTTTGTAATGTGTAGGTATGTAGAGTTTTTAAAAGATATGCTTATGTTAAAATAAAAATACTATTATGTATCTCGTTGGACGTCTGCCGTCTTAGGGAGATAATGTGCAAAAATAGATATACAAACCTCTGGTTTATTTTAGAAGGAATATTTGAACATCATTTGTGGCCAGTTTTGACAGCCCTATGTGTAGGGGCTGTTGCATCTAAGTGTTTTGAAGTCTCTAGTGAAATAGCTCTCTATCTCAATAAGATGATTAGGTTTAAGTTTAAGTTATGTTTCCATCCATCTGTTTTAAAGATGCTGCATGAAAACAAACAAACTGTTTGTTCAACAGCAGTAAAAGAGCGTAGCTATTTAAGTGTTCAGTCAGTGAACAATGGTGTGGGAAAGTAGAAAGTCAATTTGGTTATTGGAAAAAGCACATGGTGAGTTACCTCAACAGCTCAGTGTGAACAGAGGAAATGGAAAAATAGACATGTTTGTTCTAATAGATGGTCTCTACACTGCGTATGTGTGTTTTAGTCTTTAGGTCACATTAGGTCAAAGCAAAGAGCGGAAAAATACATTGTGAGGTGCAGACACACCTTTGTGTCAACATAATCACATCTCACTCAATAATTAGAGAAAATGAACAAATTGAAACGTCTACAAACATTTGCAACGTTTTTATTTGTACTAAGCACAGCATTTATTACGTGTTGTAGTTAGTTATGTGTTATTTTTGTGTTATAATATAACAAAACATATAATAACATTTTAGTAGTAGCCTACATATATTTCTGATTAAGTAAACATTTGAGCATTTCCAATGATGCCAAATAGACCATGATGTAATTACATGCTACACCCAAATTACACAGCTGGAAATGTATTGGAAAGAAGAACAAGTCTATATCCTTGACGTCCCACTTCCGGGATTGCTCCGGAATTCCGCCTGATGCATGTATTTTCGCTGATGACCGTTTCCTTCCGTTTACTTTGTGTTGGAATTATAAACTCCACTGGATTTAAAAGGACTATGGTTAACTGCTCCTCAGATCTCTGCAGGGTAAATTGAGACAGCGAGCTAGACTAAAACAACTTTTGAACGTACACATTTCACCAAAACAAGTTACTTCCCGAAGTTATTTTGTAGCGGCTCCGTGCGGAGCTTAGCGCCGGCCAAGACAATTGTGATTGGTTTAAAGAAATGGCAATGAACCACAGCACGTTTTTCTCCCATCCCCGAATGCTGTGTGGACCAGACCCTTCTTCGAAGCGCTGTGGATGAAGGTCTGACAAAGTGAGACTGGTTTTCTTTCTCGATTTCTTGAACTATGTTATGTGTGATGCAGCCAGGCCGAGGCTATGACGTTATTGGACAATGTGGTCGGAAGACACATCGTACGAACTAGCTTGTTTCAAGCACACTGAAACCTTTAGTATGTTCTTGAGCAAAGTGACAGGAAATGAGGCAATGCAGAAAAGAGTAAACATACTTAGTCAACATATGCTTTAATATGCAAATATTTTTCCATGGGCATTTCTCACTGTTCATTTTTTGTAAATGCAAATTTTCGCAGTACCTGATTTACATGTGAAGAATCAGTTACACTGTTACAGAACGGTACTGGGGGTTGGACCCAAAAGCAGATGTGACACAGGAAATACGTTTAAGTGATTTAATAAAGACAAATATATACAGTAAATAGTGCAAAGGGCAAGGAGGTGTCGTGTCCAGGGAATCCAGTGTTGAGTGGTGGGTGCAGTGCGCTCTCCAGAGTGTGCCCAGTGAATCAGTGTCTCTTGTTTGTGGCGTTGACCATGTGGTAATGGTGTCCTCCAGAGACCAACAAACAATTCCAACACGTGGCAAACTTCCTTGAATCCAGAGAGAAGTAGGCAGACAAGCAAGCAAGCAGGCAGGCAGGCAGGCAGGGGTAACAGGACGCGTGAGCACAAGACTGAAACAGGAGAAAACACAGATCACATTAGCTAAACAAGCTAGAACACCATGAAACAGAATTACACAGGGAGTCAGGATCTACAACTGTACCACGCTAGAAGACTGAACGATCTGGCAACGACTGGATCACAGAGCCGGCCTTAAAGGACAATTCCGGCGCAAAACGAACCAAGGGGTTATTAACAGACGTGTACCCACTCTGTCACTCTCTGGGACATGTTTTCATGCTAATCGAATGTGTTTGTAGCTTGAAAGACGCTAGCGCGGACTGCTGATTAGCTTACAACACTAATATTCGGGGCACAGGGAAAGTAAAAACAAATTATTATATTATTACAATAATTATATTATTATAGCTATTTATACCACTAAAAAGGCTCAAAATATCACCAAACTTCAACGGTAGCATAATGAGGGTCCCTAAATGTTAACCGAAGCATTGAGAACATTGTAAGTGTATAGACAGTTTATTGAACGAAGAGCTGCGGGAGCTAAGTACACTAGACAAGTTATGCAGAGTGCGATTATTTCAGATTTATTGAGCAAATTGCTTTTGATTTTAGTTTGCATCGCCAGCTGTAAGTCATGACTGGTTTTCAAGACGGCGGCAGCATGTAAACATGAATGTGACTGTCTTTATAATCTATCTTTTCTTTTCAAAGTTCTCAATGCTTGTGGTAACATTAAGGGACCCTCATTATGCTACCGTTGAAGTATTTTGAGCCTTTTTAGTGGTATAAATAGCGATTTGTTTTTACTTTCCCTGTGCCCCGAATACTAGCGTTGTAAGCTAATCAGCGGTCCGCGCTAGTGTCTTTCAAGCTACAAACACATTCCAAGAGAGCAACAGAGTGGGTACACATCTGTTAATAACCCCTAGGTTCGTTTTGCGCCGGAATTGTCCTTTAAGTACTGCTGGGGAACTTCACCTGGCGCAGCCTGCAAAATAAGCCACGCCCACAACTCACAGACACAGAGCAGGAGGGAGAAACATGAGGGATCATAAACAACGCATACAAACAGGGAGAGGGAGGGGCTGCCATGATGGCATCATGACATACACCGACATCGCTTTTTACAGGTGTAAATGTATTTGCACATGGAAAACACTGCACTTTATCAAGCAAAACACAACCAAAAACCATGACACATGCAGGTTTTAAGTTTAAAATTACACATAAGCATTCTGCAAAAGGATTTGTTGCACTTAAATGAAATGTCAAAATAGACTACAGAGGATGTACACTGAGGGAGGAGTCACCCAAAATGACCATGACATTTCCTCACCTGAAAAACCTGAATTCTGCTCTACGTTGCATCAAACCCAAATGTGAAATCCATTTCTCTCATTCTCTTGCTATAGTTCTCTAGTCTTGTGTAGAACAAACTCCTACACATGTACATACTCATCAGTATGTGGGGGAAATAAAACCCACCATAAACTACCTTAAAAAAACACAAAACATGATATTTCAGAGGCAGGATGCAGATATTTAGATGAAAGAAGCAGAAACAGCAGAATGTGCACTCGGTGTTTCCCCCTGGAGAGGGTCTGGTGGGGTTTTAGTCCCGCAGAAAGAGAAACACGAAAAAGATGACTGCAAAAATACTAAAATTACAGAGAGCTGGATGTAATTGTTTTTAATAGGAATCACTCAATTTGTTAAACAAGTGTCAATATTACATTTGTGGGAGCCAAACTTGTAATTATATTTATTGTGTGAGTTATTGAGTAAACCAGCCAATAAGCATGTTTGCACTTATAGTCCATGTAGATTGCATTCTGGGGGGACTCTGAAAATCATGATCGTTTACCAACCATTACCTGATAGCCTGTCTAATGCTGCAATCCATGGTTGTCTTTAAGACGTTATTAGTCTCGCTTTGTCAGACCTTCCTCCACAGTGCTGCAAAGGAGGGTCTTGCTAGTCCGCATAGCATTCCGGGATGGGAGAAAAACTTGCTCTTGTTTTGGCATTTCTTTAAACCAATCACAATCATCTTGAGCGGTGCTAAGCGCCGGACAGAGCCACGGTGCCACTGCAAAATAGCCTCGGAAGGGAACTTGTTTTGGTGGAAGGTATGTACGTTCAAAAGTTGTTTTAGTCATGCAACAGAAAACTCAGATTGGACAGATAGTCTAGCTAGCTGTCTGGATTTACCCTGCAGAGATCTGAGGAGCAGTTAACCATAGTCCTCATAAATCCACCGGAGTTTAAAATTCCAACACAAAGAAATGACTGTGGGCTGCTTCCGTGTGGTATCGGTTTGCATAAATTGTGTGTTGATTTGATGTCAGACTGATCAGTAATTTGCAGCAATCGGGCTACAAACTGGTACCAGTCTGCAAAGATGTTAGCAGACAAGAACGGGCATCTCCTACCCCCTCTTACCCACAGCCACCACCTGCCAGTGCAAGCAGCAACTGAAAACCATACTGCTCTTTCTGACCACACACCTCTGGTTAGCCACAAATACAACATTTCAGGACAGACAATTAATTATCCTGCGGTAGGACAGAACAGCTGTGTAGAAACATACTCAGTCCATAAGTGGTAGGTTTGTAATATTTGGTATATGGCAGCAATAGCTTCCCCTCCTGAATCTGTCCATGGTTCTGACATGTTCTTCAGCCACAGTGTAAATCGAACACTTCTCGGAAAGCTGAGCAGAACAAAATTAAGTCTGCTGATTGAGCATTAAGTTGCTGACACGCCAGGCAGACGGCAGAAAACAATTGGCGACGGAGGCCAGCTGTGTTGTCACCTCACGTTGCCTGTGTCTTGGCCAAAAAGTTGCACTTGAACACACCACAAAGACAGATGTAGTCGACAGCCAATGATGAGTTTTTCTGTAACAAAGAACTTACAACTCATAGTACTGCGGTCTTCATCTTTTATATTTAGCTCTAGTATATTTTTATGCGTAGCAAACCTGACAGATGAACACATGTAAACGGCATGTTCCGTCATGTTCCATGCCTGTATGTTTGTGTGTGTGTGTGTGTGTGTGTGTGTGTGTGTGTGTGTGTGTGTGTGTGTGTGTGTGTGTGTGTGTGTGTGTGTGTGTATGTGTGTGTGAAGTTTCCATAGAGAACAGTGGGCTGACTCAAAATGAGAACTCAGGGTTTCCTTTACAAGCCTGAGAGACAGAAGACGAGTGGAAAACTGGTTTTAAAAAAACACACACACACACACATACAATATTCTACAAAACCATACTAACATATATACACACAACAAAAACCCCCTGAAAAAACAACATTCTGTACACACACACACACACACACACACACACACACACACACACACACACACACACACACACACACACACACACACACACACACACACACACACACACACACTGAGATGGACACATGCATATTGTATGTACACTACCACTTGCCAGCACGCATACCTCTGTTAAAAAGGCGGGGTAGGCACCATTTAACAGCCAAAGCAAACTGCTCCAGGGCAAATAGGCAAACACACAGGAGGCTAAATAAACAACATGATCGCCACAAAAGGTCAAAGATCAAAACGTACATTATAACGCAGAAACATCGTACAGGAGTTATGCATCACACTGCATCAAAAAACAACTGTGATTTGTGTGTTTAAAAAAAGCTTATATGTAATAAAGAAAACTTTTTTTTCTTTTTTCTCATATGTATATATGCTTTTTTAGTTTTGTAGGCAGCACATTGACCAAACATTTTGAAAATAAAAACAGCAGAATACACCATGACAAAAGAATAATTGATAAAATGTATTAAGTGTCCAAAACATCAGCATGAATACACAATAAATATACACTGTTCATCTGTATAATTGAGAATTACCATCAACATGTAGGGGGAAACATTATTCAGTGTATGTGTACAAGTTTGAGTTGGGTTACTGTCATTCTATTACAGTAAGTGCAGTTTCTAACAGTCTATAGTTATGATTAAATCTCTTGTGGTGGAAATAAAACCACAGGCGAGAAAAGGCAACAGCATGCAAGACAAAGAAATCTGCCACAACAAGCAGCACACCTTTTATTTCTTTTTGTGTTTCTTTTCTAACCGTGTTTGTTTTTCATCTGCGTTGTTTCTTGTTCCCTGTGAGGTTTTAATATTTCCCTTTTCACGCTATGGTTGTTTCAAACAGCGAACCTGCTTCAACCTAGCTTTTCTTTTTTTCTTTTCCATCTATGTTTCCTCATATTTGTACCGTAGCTGTTTTCCATTTCTTCTTTATTCTTCTTTTTATCTCTTATCCTCTAAAGTAACTCTTTGCAATGGTGTGTGTGTGTGTGTGTGTGTGTGTGTGTGTGTGTGTGTGTGTGTGTGTGTGTGTGTGTGTGTGTGTGTGTGTATGTGTGTGGGAGGGTGGTAAAGAAAGATAGGAAATGTTATGGTCTTAAAGTTGTGAAAAAGTGTGCGGTTGTCTTTACTTTGACAGGCTTCAAGAACACTGCACAAATCATTCAAATTTGTGCAGTGACAATTTACAGCAATGTAAATCACCAAAAAATGCTCTTGTGCACTCTTTAACACACACACACACACACACACACACACACACACAGTTCTAAGACATTACTTATTGAGTGGTTTAGGAGAAACATGATAATGGTATAATGTGTGTGAAGCTGTTCTGAGAACATGTTGCGACATATTATGTCACATTCCCATTTTTACAGATTAATGCTGCATCTGTAGGCTACTGCAAGTGTCCTTAATTACAACGTTGTATCTCCACATATGTTATGAACCACCACCAAACAGGCCAGCTGAATCTCCCGCCTGTCTTCAATGCGAGAAAAATCTGATTTGTCCGTATTGGGAGTGGTCATTTAATGCAATCTGGTTTCAGCGGCCGACAAAAGGTCGCTTTCAAATGTTGAGTGTAGTGTGGAAGCCTTGTGACTGAGCGTGAGGACTTCAGATTCTGCTACAGATGAGGACAGAGTGTCCAGTTTAGAGTGAGAATTGCAGGCCTCCCCTGCTCACAGTTTTAGCCACCATCTTAAAAACCCTCAACAACTAGTTAGTCAGTAAGTCATGGAGATAGCCTGCATCGCCACTCAGTCGAACATGAGTTTTGTCAGTGTGGAAAGGCGAGCCAAATCCAATCAAACTAAACTATATAATTATCACAGCTAATCTTAAACCAAAAGAATCATAGCATGTGTCCCCTGGGTATCTTGGCAGCAGTACTGTATATTACACATTTTAAGGGAAACATGTAATGAATGCCTTTAGTGACAAACAGTAACTAAACATTTACTTCTACAACATGATTACAGATAAAAAAAATATCATTTGAATAATTTGCTGTGCTCAAGAGCACCATCACTGTCCCTAATCTAAATTTCATATTTGATTTTGAAATTCAAGCCAGCAGCTGCTGCTCATAAGCTTAGTTTATAACACACCACAACTATGGTGATATTTTGCTTTCGAAAGGAGAGAGCCACAAAACTCTCATATCTTTTTGAATGTATAATTAGCTTACGGTTAACACAGACATCAGTCACATTGCTGAGGGTGAAACAGCTGAGTTGCGTGGCAAAAATCAGGGTGTTGGTCGTTTTAAGTTAACTTGATTAACCTACAGTATAGTGGGCATGGTGGGCAGTGCCGTTCTGCTGATTCTTCACACATGACTTAAAATGACACAGAATAGCGTTAAAGCCAAACAAATAAAGAGGGTGATTTTCCTAATGCGATAATTATAAGAAAAAATACGAGATATAATTCATAAATGTGGAGACATTGCATAACATGAGGACAATATACCTTTCTACTTAGCAAATAAGGTCAAGCAGTCCAGGCAAGCTGTTGTTTTGTTTAACCTTTTTGTCAACTTCAAAAGAAAGCAACAACCATTTGAAGTCAAATATAGCAAATCTAATTTATTACCTGTTTTCTATACACAACATATTTTTCTGACAGTTGGGACAGTTCAGCGCTGATTGAGCTTCAACATTTGTTTTTACACACTTTTGGGAAGACACAGGGAGCTCACAGTCTAAAAGCTTTTTAGGCAAGCATAAGAAAAAAATTAAATTCACCCTATTTGGCTTAATGAATCACATGTGTTACCAGATGTGGCTCCATGACCCTTCTGTTGACCTCAGTTTAGCACAGGTGTAGTGTAGACTGTCAGGTACTGCATTAATGTTTGTAAGGTGATACAAAAATAAGTATATAAAGTTGCACTCCTTTGTTAGCACCATAGACTGTATACATTTTGGACGTTGTCTCAGTGACGTCACCCATAGGCTCCTGAAGAGCCAAAAGAGGTGAGCGTGTACGAAGCTGAGGCAGGCTGAATGAAGCCTACAGCTTACGCATGCATCCTATGACTGCAACCCACCTGTCACTCAAAGCTGGTTGAGTTAAAAAACAACTTCACCTCCCCCCAAAGTTGTCATGAAGGGAGAACTCAGCAAAACCGTTTTTTTCCTACCAGGCTGTAACCTTTTTATTTCTGCTGTAACGTTGGGCATTTTAATGTATGGGGATTGATTCCCTTTTGGAGCCAGCCTCAAGTGGCCATTTGATGAACTGCAGTTTTGGGCATTTTTCGCATTGGCTTAATTTTTCAGCCCCGGAGGTTGCCGCTTCGTCAGCACAAACCTCCTGAATCTTCAGTGTCCATCAATCACTTTCAATATCAGACTTGGATTGTGTGGCTGGAGGAAGCAACAGTTAGTTTCACATGAATCCTGTGCTCCATCACCTTGTGCAGGTACTTTGTACCAGACTTGGAAAAGGGGAAAAGAAACTGTCATTTATTAAAGGTTCTTCCCCTTATTTTGAATTCAAAAATGGAACCAACAGGAAACATATAAAAAACAGCTACACAGTGCAACTTTGAGATTGCAGTCTTTGAAAAGCTTGGCAACTCTACAGTCTTGCTCAAACCTGATCCCCCTGTACAATGTGCAAATTCTGACTGAGACCCATTCTGGTTTTTATTCCCAGCATTGGTATCTTCAGCTTAGTTGCGCGTTCTAACAAATACCATAAGGTCATTAGTGCTTGTTTACCAGAAGTGAAAGGAAAGAGAGTTCTGCATATTTTCACACATCTTGGCTCTCCACTCAAGTTCTTTACATCCTACCCTCACAGAGGAAAAAGAAGTGGCTGGTGACACCATGTATATCAGAGGATGTAAATAGTTGTCTGCATTCCTTTTAGGTCAACAGTGAACTGCAGTGCACAGAAAATTAGGAGTTCCAAATTGTGAGAAAATTGGGTTTTTAAAACAAAACCTGCCAGAATCATGCAAACGTCTGTGAGAATCACAGTGACACTTTACTGTAAGCTCATTCCTGATCATTTGTTCACATTTCTGTAAAACCAAGTGTCAACAGAAAGTTGACATGTATGCAAAGATCACCTTCTGTTGCAATGGAAGGGTTTCTAGCATTCAATACACTGAGTAAAACCAAACATGAAGGCATCACCATGTTTCCACACGCCTGTCACCTGTTTAATACTGTTTTGACAGATTTCAGTGATCCAGTTCTGTTGCGACTGTTTATACCCATCAGATCAAACCCATGAGGGAATACTTCAAGCATATGAACACAGTTATATACTGGGTACTTTGTTTTTACTCACACAGAGTTTTTGACAGTCACATAGTAGTTGTGGAGTAAACATGACATGCTTAAAAACTACAAAATAACAAATAGGATACATGTCAGAGAGACAAAACATAATAAAGTCTGTAAGAGAAGTAAGATAAAGATTTCATGAGGGAACATACACTATCTGGCTGTGAG
The DNA here is from genome assembly GCF_031162955.1 of Sander vitreus. Taxonomy (NCBI): domain Eukaryota; kingdom Metazoa; phylum Chordata; class Actinopteri; order Perciformes; family Percidae; genus Sander; species Sander vitreus. Next base: position 23,814,747 of record NC_135871.1, read on the forward strand.
GAAGTGTCTACATTTGTCCTTTTCATCTGTGCAACCCTCAGGAGTGTCTTGTGTTTGGTAGGGTGTTTGTCTTCCCACAGAGACGTGTGTGTGTGAGTGATGTGGTAACACACATACATGCACACACATACACACAGCAGCATTATGCACCTGGCTGCAGAATGACAAAAGTTTATCAAGTGAATCTAGTGTAAACCAACAACGCAGGTGTCTTTTGTGTGTGTGTGTGTGTGTGTGTGTGTGTGTGTGTGTGTGTGTGTGTGTGTGTGTGTGTGTGTGTGTGTGTGTGTGTGTGTGTGTGTGTGTGTGTGTGTGTGTGTGTGTGTGTGTGTGTGTGTGATGGTACATTTCCTGGCTGACATCAATAGTGCTGTTTTGTAGTTCAAAAGTCTGTGTTTGAAGTGTTTGAAGTAGCAACTAATGTTTGATTTAAATCAAAATTAAAACTTGTTTTATAATATTGCTTTTAAGGTACAGTGTAATGTTAAGGTGTCAAGTTAATTAACAGTAAACCATCCTGTTCTGTGCTTTGAAAAAAGTGTGGGAACAGCTAATATTAATACCCGAAGACCAGTAATCATGTTAATGTTATAATTTTCTTCCTAAGAAAAAACAGAGAAATCTGTGCTTCTCTCCACGGCAATATTGCCCGGCTGGAAACAGCATATAAACATTAATGGGAGAGTGTATCATATAGAGTACACTAAACAAGCATGTAGTGTGACAATGCAAAGAGAATACTGATCTTGCATGTGAAATGAGCAGTCCAAACTTTTCTCACTGTCTGTGTAAACAAATGAAAATAGAAGGAGGAATTATTCTTAAGCTTTTTGCACCGTTGAAGAAAGTATAAAAGCACATGTTTCCACTTGGGTACGGTGGCCCTGAAGTGCAAATCACAACAGCAAATAGAAAAACGCAACAGCAAATCATAAAACACAATGGCAAATAGGAAAACACAACGGCAAATATGAAAACACGACAGCAAATATGAAAAGACGACAGCAAATACGAAAACAAAACGGCATTAACTTCTACCGGAAAAGGTAGGGCCTATCTAGCAGAGGACGGAGCCTCCTGAAAGGACAGACGGACTGTCTCTCTGTTAAAAGTAGGCGCTTTTCCGTGTTTTATACCGCTCCTTCCTGTTAAAAGACAGACAGTCCGTCTGTCCAATCAGGAGGGTCCATCCTCTACTAGATAGGCCCTACCTTTTCCGGTAGAAGTTAATGCTGTCGTGTTTTCCTATTTGCTGTTGTGTTTTCATATTTGCTGTCGTGTTTTCCTATTTGCCGTTGTGTTTTCATATTTTCCGTTGTGTTTTATGATTTGTTGAAGTGTTTTCATATTTGCTGTCGTGTTTTCCTATTTGCTGTTGTGTTTTCCTATTTGCCGTTGTGTTTTATGATTTGCTGTTGCGTTTTTCTATTTGCTGTTGTGATTTGCACTTCAGGGCCACCGTACTTGGGGGTCATGTGCTCTGCTCCAGCATCACATTGGCTTTGCCTCCCCAATGTGGATCAGCAGTCTATAACCTCAGAGTGAACCCAGGACGCTGATGTATGCATGCTTGATATGCAGGCAGAGATTGTATACACCGTGGGGTTGAACTATCATATGTTTTCCTTATGTGCTATCAGGACTGAAAGGCTCCACTGAAACAAAGAGAATGGGTAAAATAATAATAAGATGCTGATGATGAAGAATAATAATAAGAAACCATGTGTTCATGAATACCTGTGTGGAATCCGACCAAATGGCTTCTTCTTAGGGCTCGCCGTTACAACGATCTTGATAAAATTCAGGTCGATAGCAATGATAAGCTTACAGACATATTTTCCCGATAACAAAACTGCCAGAGTCGGGCTTTTCGGTTTGCCGGGCACACCTACTTCCTATTGTGTGCGTTTGTCTGTTGCTGGTGTTGTTTTGAAGTGTGTTCACCCATCGAATAGTGTTTCCCTCTTGTTAAAACGCGTGGCGCGCCCATCCATAGTTATGGTTAGGGATAAGAGTTGGTTCAGGTTTAGGTATAGGTAAGAAGGTGAAGTCTGAAAAGGAAGAAGAAATGAGCGAAAGTGAAGCAGAGGGCAACGAAAGTGATGGTGGACATGAACATGAACTTGCGTTATCCTCTCAAGCTGAAGACCGTTGATAAAAACGGTTACATGGCGTCACTTGTGTGAAAATGATTCGGATTTCACAAAAGCGATGAGATGCAGATTAAGTCAGTCTGCAAAATATGTCAGCGGTTGGTGCCAACCAGGACGGGAAACGCAACAAATCTTTTCCATCACCTGAACAGGTACCATCCCAGCGACCACACCGAGAGTATGAAAATGCTCTGGCTCGAGTCCACACACACACAGCCTGCAAGTTAAAAGTACTGACGTTAGTTTGTAACTATATTCTAAAGGGTAATTAAACCTCTGGTTTCTTCAGGCTTCAGTCAGTATGCACTTTGAATGGGTGGTATTAGCCAAGCAATTATATCATGACAAATATCGATATCGATCAAAATGGGAAAATATATCGTGATCACATTTTTTGCCAAATCGCCCAGCCCCACTTCTACTATAAAAGACTACAGACAAGCGATGACACATTTTTGTGTGCTTTGGTGTTTAACATCAATTAATTGAATTCAAACCTGAACATCAGAGAGACGGAAAAATTGAGGTTTTTTGTTGTTGTTGTAATGTGTCATTACAGAAGCAGAGGGAAGTCCTTTTCTTTGTTCGGGGATGCCAACCTCAGAGGAAACCCCTCCTCCGCCTGCCTCCCACGCATCCACCTACACAGTGGAAACTTCTCTCTGAAAAACACACACACACACACACACACACACACACACACAGACACACACACACACACACTGTTTGATCACGGAAACTCTTTGGAGGCTTTTAGGTGATGTAAAGCACCTGCTAGTAAACCATATTGGAAGTCATGTGCTTTGAGAAAAAGGTGGCATTAAACAGCTGCTCTATTAATTTTGGATTACAGACTAGGGTTAAAGATAAAAATGTTGTTACAATACTTTTGCACCCTCCAATTTATCAACTGATATTAAGATATTGACTTCTGGTTTCATTTTGATCTAAAACTATAGAAATGCCTACATAATATGAACTATATACATAAATTGTTATTGACTTGCAGAAGGCCCTTTTTGACAAAATTGTTTTGAAGAACTGAAAGTGATTTAATTTCTGCTTGACATGCACACTGGTGTGGTGTAATGACTCATTTCGATCAATACAAAACTGCAGACTCACAAAATATGAGACTATAGGCCGTATGTAGGTATTCGGACACTGATCAAATAAATCCAAACCCAGAGCAAGCTTACACTGTGTTATGGGTAAAGACATATACGTGTCACATTTGAGGATATGGAGAAAACATGCAACAGCGGTTGCAGCAGCAGAACAATGCAGGGCTCCCTGTGTGGGGGCAGATACACTCAGAACGGGATGTTCTCTTTGGTGAACACACACACACACACACACACACGGACACACACACACACACACACACACACACACACACACACACACACACACACACACACTTGTACACACACTTCTCTGAATACACATGCCCACAGATGCATAAAAGTCAACAGGCATTAAGTGTTACTCAAAAAAAAAAATGTATAACACATTACTAGTTACTCAAAAAAGGAATGGATAACACATTACTAGTTTAGTAAAGTAATGCCTTTACTAAATTACTCACTGCTGAATGCAAATTAGTTACACTACTGGTTACATTACTTTTGGATTACTCCAACATAACCTGAGATGCATCACAACTTACTTGCCAAATAACAATATGAAGTTAAACCTCATATATGCCCAGATCAACAAAAACCCTCATTACAATGATAATATACACAAGAAATATCCCAGGTAGCTTGCAAAATGTTTCCTGTCTGATGGCGGCCACTCTTCGTTACCTGTATCTTGCCCAGTATGTTTCGGAAAGAGGGCGATTCCACTGTCGAAACAGGCAACTAATTGATTTGTTCTTCTCTCCTCCCGTTATGCAGATAGTTGAAGAACCAGTAATGTGAGTAACACCATAGTAACTGTAATGTGATTACTGAAGTTATCAACAGTAATGCGTTACATTACTGCGTTAAAGACAAATGTAATCTGATTAGAACACTGCATACAACACATACACACAGTTCACAGTACTACATGCATACGCAAGATGAATGGACACACTCCCTACACAAAGCAAAGCATAGCGGTGTGTGTGTGTGTGTGTGTGTGTGTGTGTGTGTGTGTGTGTGTGTGTGCGTGCCTGTGTGGGTGCCTGTGTGCATGCGTGCGTGGACACATACACAAAGCATAGCAGTGTGTGTGTGTTTGTGTGGATACCTGTAGCTGTAAGTCAGAAGGGAAATGTACTTTTTCACACTCAGTGGCTGCTCCAATGTGACATAGCATTTAAGAATCAATTTTGGAAAAAAACAGGGTTTTGTTTTCTTCTTCCATCATCACAGACTATGACTTGGTACCATTGTATTCAACAGAAGGCAACAAGGTCATAATATGTACAATCGTAGGTCTTCCAAAAACGTGATCCAGCCTGGAACTACAGTGTCTTTGTACAATAAATCCATAATGATGAATCCATAAATCAAGTTACATAATGTTTGCTAACTTTGCATCACTTCAAGCTAGCATTGTTCTGAATGTATGGCATGAAAGCTAGTCTATATCCACGATGTTCCACTTCCGGTGCCGCAGGAAATTAAGCTGGATGCATGTCTTTTCGGCCGAAGTCCTTCCTCTTTCTTTGTGTTGGAATGTTAAACTCCGGTGGATTTATGAGGACTATGGTTAACTGCTCCTCAGATCTCTGCAGGGTAGATTGAGACAGGTAGCTAGACTATCTGTCCAATCTGAGTTTTCTCTCACACGCCTAAAACAACTTTTGAACATACACGTTAAACAAACAACAAAGTTGATGAAGCCACCTGTTCGGCTATTGTTTCCAACTGCTACTTCTCCATGTCAACCCCATCGAAACGCTGTCTTTTTACTGGCGAAATGGCTAAATCTACTGTACTTCGGAGTAAAATTTAAATTGTACACAGATAATTCAAAGTAAAGGCACACACTAAACATACATTCTACTTCCACATGAAAAAACACACACAAAAATGATTGAATTAATATAATTTCTCTTTATTTAACAAAACTGTCACATTTAGGTTCTTGTCAAGTGACATGATTAGATCAGCACACACTAAACACAACTATTATAGGCTTTCATGGTCTTGAGTGATATTTTTAATATGGTTTTCATAGTCAAAGAGGTTATTGGTCACTGTAAACCACACACACGTCTTACAAGTTAAGCACAAATGGCTAAATATGAGCACCAGTTCAGACATTTTAATCTTTCCAGCTTTCCAGGTATAAGAGAACTGTCACTTCTTCCTACCCTTTTTTTTTTTTTTGTGGTATTTTCTAAAATATTATTTTCACATATCAAACTCGGTTAAGGGCTTCATTTTTTCATTTTATTACAAATGGATTAAGCTTACCCTAACACCCTGTTACCATTTGTGGAGTAAGGGTTGGTAGGTTGTGTACGTTCTGTTTCCTGTTTTATTTTGAAGTCTCTGTTTTTCTCCCTAGTTATGTCTCGATTTACTTCCTGTCTTGTGTTTTCCCGCCTTGTGTGATTGTCTGCCTCACCCTGATTTGTTTCACCTGTTCCCCAGCCCTAGTGTCACCTGTCCCTTGTTACCTCGTTACCCTGTGTATTTAGTCTCTGTGCTGTCTTTGTCTGTTGTTGGATCATTGTGCTGTTTTGTCAGGTACTGTTCTGCGTTATCAGGTTCAGTCGTGTTCTGTGCTGCCTTCTTTTGTCTGTGGATTCATTCATCTCGGGTTCCTTGTGGTCTTGTTTTCTGCCTGTTTTACTGTTGGAATACTTTTGTTGTAAGTTCTGCCAACCTCTGGACACTTTTGGTTGTAGATTTTGTGAATAAATGTGGAACTCTGTAGCCTCACTATTTTCCTGACCAAAACCTAACAGTTTGGATATTGCGCAAAATAGATGGTACATAATACTGTTTCATTCAACATTTCTTGTGCGGTCTCAGCCCCAAAACTCAGCACGTTGTCTTAGCTTCAATGTTTCACATGTTTTGATATTTGTTGCTGCAAATAACACTAATGTATAGGGATACACCGCATATTAAAAGGCAGGGTGAATGACATAAAACATCACACAATTAAATCACAAAATTGAATTCTAAAGACTGTATGACTTTTTTTTCAAACAAGATTTCTTCTATTGTCCTTCAACAAATACACCACTAATCACAGTATCAATATGACTTTTCCCAAATATTGATTCCTTTAGAGACCAGCTCTAATGCAGGCTAAAAGACTAAATGAATAAGTTTCATATTCTTAGAAATAAAGGTTGTGTAATCTGAGGTATTGAAATTATTTGTTTTCACATTAATACAATCAAGCATACTTGATAAGAAATATCCACTACAGGTTGTTCATGATTCTTTATGTTTATGGTGAACTGAGCATATCTAGCATCATTACATTTCAGGTAAAGCAAAATCAGTGATTTTTGTTCCTATGACATGTTAAAAAATACTTGTTGAAAACATGTGAAGACTGGAAACTGTGTCGTACTGAATTGTGGAGTAAAACCATTAAACAGTATTTTTTATTTTTTACCATTTCTGTGTCCAGGATTTTTTTGGGCAGTCTGAAATAATGGTTCGATGACACACTGGGGTCATCGCTGACATAACCCGTCCCCTACTGTATAAAAACGATGTTGCTATCAGTCTATGGTTACTACTGATGTTAGGGCCAGAGCACGGAGCATCAGTGCCTTCAGCGGACTTGCCCCCAGGGTCTCAGAGGAGAAAATACTGCTTATTTAGTCACACTTTTGTCTGGGTGGTTAATACATTTTACTGTGGTGTGACAGACTCAGAACACATTTATTTTTGCTTTACACAGACTCAGTCTGCAGTGTTTTGGTCCCTTGCACTTCCTACTAAGATGTGATGGTGTGCAAGAACATTAACATTTTTTCATGTTCATGATACATGCAAATGAATCACACTTTTCTTCTGATATGGTACAAACACAGCGGGAAACTGACAGCAATGCAAAATCACAGCAATTTGAGCAATTTTTTACTAGGGCTACCAGACCAGAAGTATCATAATTGTTCAAATATATTTCAAAAGGTAAATACTGGTATGAGTATCATTGTTTCAACTGCTTACACTGCAGTGTTACCTGCAAGTGTAGTAATAAAATTTCTTTAAGGGTCCTATGATATGCTGCTTTTTAGATGCTTTTATATAGACCTCAGTGGTCCCCTAATACTGTATCTGAGGTCTCTTTTATATAGACCTTAGTGGTCCCCTAATACTGTATCTGAAGTCTCTTTCCCGAAATTCAGCCTTGGTGCAGAATTACAGCCACTAGAGCCAGTCCCACAATGAGCTTTACTTAGGATCTGCCATTTCTGTGTCTGTAGCTTTAAATGCTATTGAGGAGGAGGGGGGGGGCGTGACCTTGACCAACTGCCATGCTTCGCTTGTTTTTTAAGCCATGATGTCGCTCTCTTTCTTATGAGCGGGCCAAATGCTCTGGGCGGGCAAAGCAGAGAAAGGGGAGGTAACCTTCCTCCTTATGACCTCATAAGGAGGAGATTCCAGATCGGCCCATCTGAGCTTTCATTTTCTCAAAGGCAGAGCAGGATACCCAGAGCTTGGTTTACATCTATTGCCATTTCTAGCCACTGGGGGACCATAGGCAGGCTGGGGGAACTCATATTAATGTTAAATTTTAATTGAATGAAATTTTCATGCCATGGGACATTTAAAGGCACAGGTTCTGACAGCATTGCTCTTGTTGAGTCTGAGCTTGAGGTCTCATGTCCGAAACACATCAATGGCGTATAATGCATATCAAAATAGCACCTGAACATACCAGCAGTGGTAAGGTGCACATCCGTGCAGTTGGAGGAGCAGCATCTTGATTGCATTGTTATATGATGCTCTGCTGAGCTGCAGCAGCAGTGTGATTGGGATTTAATTGTGCAGCTGAGTTAGACTTGGACGTCCGGCAGCGTCTGACGAGCATGGCAGCTCCTAGAACCACAGAGCTGAACATGAAGCAAGCCCCGCTGAGAAAGAAGGTTGCCTTGTAATTTCCCGTCCTGTCTACTAACCAACCTGGAGACACAGAAACAGGAAATATGTGTTATACCTCAGCAGACAACAATCCACAAGATTAGAGCTGCAACGATTGGTCGACTAATCGATTAGTCGATTGATAGAAATAAAATCGCCAACTTTTTTGGATAAACGATTAATCGTTATATAGTAGTATAGTCATTAAAAAAATGCTGTTTCAGCCTCTCAAATATGGAGGTTTCATGCTCTTTTCTGTTTCCTTTCATATTAAACTGAATATATTTGGGTTTTGGACTGACAAAGTAAGACATTTAAAGGCATCACTTTGGACTTTAACAAACTGCAATGACATATTTGACTATTTTCTGACATTTTATAGATCAAACGATTAATCAAGAAAATAATTGGCAGATGAATTGATAATGAAAATAATTGTTAGTTGCAGCCCTACACAAGATCAAATGGGTTGTGTGGCTCCAAGACGGCAGCTAGCTGTGATATCAGGACTCAAGATCTCCCTTTTTTGTTCTCCTCAGTTTAGGCACAAAACTATGAGCAAATATTTTGTAATGATGGATGTTATGACTAGTGAAATGGACAGGAAATAAGCGGTGCTATTCTCTCTCTGGAACCAGCAGATGGTACAAAGAGTAAAAGGCCAATGTAATAATCACTGGCAACATTTTTATCCTTTTAAAGTAAAAAGAAAGATTGGGTCAAGATTAGAGCTAGAGCTAACATGAAGCCAGCAAATCATCTCAACACTAGTCTCACTTGTTTATGGTTTATATGTTAAGATCTCAAAAATAATATGACAGTAGTCTCACAATGTCAGACCCATCTCCACAGTGCTGTGGAGTACGGTCTGGCTGCACCACAGATACATTCTGGGATAGGAGAAAAAACGCTGTGGGTTGTTTGAATTTCTTTAAACCAATCATAATCGTATTGGAAGGCGCTAAGTTCTGGATGCAGCGACGGTGCCTCTGCAAAATAGTCTCGGAAAATAAAGTTATTTAGGTGGTTTTGTCCAAACTTGCCCTTTTCAGTGTTATGAAGTGGCTCGTTCCTCCTCAGGCTTATCCTAGCAATGCACTTATTTTGATCAAGACTGATGTGACAGTGGTACCCACAAGAGCTTTACAGGATACCTTCAAACACTGCATCAGTTGTAATGAATTAATGAACACTTACCTCCTATTGGTGGGCTAATCAGGTAGGGGATGCCATGCAGGAAGAAGACAACACCCAGAGCGGAGGTCAGGTAGGTGGAGCCCGCAACATCAGAGGTCACCACTGGAATAAGCGCCACATACGCCCCGTCAAAGTACCCATAGAGTACAGAAAATGGGACCAGGAGGGGGAAGGAGTGAAGGAGGTGGATGAACATGCAGCAAAGGCCATCCATGCCTATCGCCATCATGTAGCTCAGCATGCGATACTTCTTCAGACACCTAGAGGGAAGGAAATCTATCAGTATTGGGCTTTGATTAAACACCAGGCATTTATTTCACACAAAAACTTATCTCCAGCCCTTACTTACTGCCTGTCTGTGATCCATCCAAAGGTGATGTTACCCACAATGCCGCTGACTCCGAATATGGACATGAGGAAGGCAGCCTGCTGGGGCTCCACCCCCATGCTGAGGGCATAAGGAACCAGGTAAACTACTGGAGCGCTGCAGCCATAAGCCAGAAACAGTAAGGACACAGACAGAATCAGGAAGTCGGGTATCACAAGAAATCCAAACTCTTCCCTGGACTCGAGACAAAAACCTCTGGATGAAGTGTTTGTGCTCACTAAAGGCTCTGCTATCTTAGCATCCATGTCAGCTGCTGCCTTGTTCAATTTCTTGCTTTCCACCAATTTTGAGTCTTCAATTGTGCTAGCATTTGCTAGTTTAGGATCTGAGCGTTTGAGCACCCCTGGCATTGTCTCTGTTAGCTTGTTGCTAAATAAAATGCAATCAGCTATCTTCCGATCAGACAGGCTTGAACTTGATAGCAGCGCTATGTTCCCCTGAACTAGTTTGATGTTTTTGAGTGCTCCACTGGCTATAAGTAGCCTTTGAGTATCCATTAAGTTGTTTATTTCCAGCTGCTTTGCCTCCACTTGGCTGCAGTCAGCAGGTACTTGTTCAGTGTCTTTGGAATCCACTGCTGTTGTCATACAATATTTCTCCAGGTTTGCCATATTGTTCTCCCATATCCTTTAGAACAGAATAGAAGAAAATATATGGACATGGATCAATAAATGGAATTGGTTATGTTTTAAAAGGATTTTCAGATTTGGGGAAATATGCTTATTTGCTTCTGGGGAGAGTTACATGAAAAGATCAATACCACTCTTGACACAGACGGTGTCATCTAACTCTCATCAAGAAAGTAAATAAGTGGATTTTCGCAAATCTTGAACAATTCCTATGAATAATAAGTTGAACCCTATTGCAGCAGCAACAGAGCTGAGGACTTACCCTTCACTTCTTCTTGGTTCCAGCGGCCTCATCAGAGCACCACAGACACACAGGTTGGAAACAAATCCTCCCAGGATGAGCAGAGCTCCTCTCCAGGAGTAATACTCTATAAGCAGTTGGACTGCAGGAGCCAGGATTAAGGTCCCAATGCCACTCCCTGAAGATGAGGTGAAATTGGAATTGTTGGGATGAAATAAGGCAAGGAAAGTAGAGGAGAAACACTGGTAGAGGAACTTAAAAAAACAGACTAGAGAAAAGCACAGAGGAAATCAAAGAAGTCTGGTAAGAAGAAAAGTAATAAAAAAATAATAATAATGAAGAATAGGAGATGGGAAAGTTATGTATAAATTACGAGAAAACAAAGCAATAGGTAGGTAAAGATGTCAATACCAGACATGGCGATGCCATAGGCCAGAGCTTTCCTCTCACTGAAGTACCTCCCAACCATTGCTATAGCTGGTGTGTAGCTAAGAGCAAAGCCAAGACCTGTAGAAGATGGATATGTTGAACAGAGGTTGCTTGGATGTCAAAGGATATAACACGATCTATACTGCAATACATGCAAACCATTACATTATATTCCCTTGGCAGACAAAGCGATTAAAGTGCATTCAACCTCCAACCTCCACAGGAACATGAGATGTCATCAAAGTTTAACAACTAAGGCTTATTCAGTGCCACAGTAGAACTATTTTTTTTTTTTTTTATTTATTTAAAAGAAATTAGACTATTCTAGGCTTTCCATAATACACAGTGCATAGAGGAACAAAATTGTGTTTCCCAAAGGTACTGTAAAACAGTGCCAGAAGAGGGCAGCACAGAGACAGATCAGTAAGTGCTTGCATGAGCTGTTGGGGTGTAGACTGAAAACACAAATATTCTCAAAGGGTCAAAAAACAACTGTTAATTTTTTAGACTACACTAGTCAGATGTGTTGCTTTTTTCTCATTGGTCAAGTCACCCTTGGTTTCTCTGTCCTTCATTTTTGTCTTTTTTTGTTTAGGAATTGTATGGAGGCCCTAAAGACCCGTAAGGTGATATTTCGTATCTTGTGCACAGAAGATAACAACTTTAGTAGTTTAGTTGTGCAGTTAGGAGTACAATAAACACTTCACTTATACGGAACTTGATCCTGTGATTTGTGTATGCATGAAATATTAGGTCATTGTACACTGGGTCAAGAATACCGTAGCAGCCTTCTAATTATAAAACTACATTAATTAATTGGCTTTCAATTTTCCCTCTTTTATATTTAATATAAAACTAATTGTTTCTGAACATTTGAGTGGGATCACTCTCCTTTTTTTTCATGTGTTTACAATGCATCTTTTTGAGTTATTAATTATTGTTACATATGTTGGTATTGGTTGGTACGCAATTATAATGGGATGTGAGGTGCTTGTGTACCTGGGAGGATGCCCAGGGAGATGTATAGATATTCCAGACTGGAAGCGAAGGAGCTGAGGACCAGACCAGAAGAAGACAGCAGACCTCCCAGGATCACTGTAGCTCTGCAGGAGAGTCGGTCCCCAAGGAAACCACCCAGAGGAGCTGGAAACAGTTTTTTGTGGATTATTATTTCACTGATTTATTGAGCAGTTGCCCATATATTTACCCACGTCCATTCATATATATGCATGGTATAAAACATGTAAACTTTACAGGGCGAGTTGTTTTTATAAATGCATCATTTTACATTTAATCTGACCAGGTCTTTTATTGCACTCCAGTTTTGATGTACCCATACACTTTATTTTTTGTCTTAGTGTCGTCTGATGTTTTGTCAGTTTTTGTACCCTGGTCCTGGCAAAAAAAAGTGTATTTCTATTTTAACTGTATGTTTTAATAGTTGGAATAGAAAATACATTAGAACTTTAATTCATAATTTTTTTTTTTACATATTTACTATCTACAAAACAAAAAAACTATTCCTGAACCTGCACCAAACAGACAAAAACAAGTAAATCTTGCCTTGCCAAATTGGGTTTTAACTGCTGCATTGATCTGCCTTCAGATACTGGTACTGATGGGCTTACCACAGAGCATGGTGGTGGCGTCGATCAGACTATTGATCCAGGAGGTGGTCGAATAATCCTTCTCAAAGTGCAGCTGGAACTCCACAAAGAACATGGAAACACATCTGGGTACAGAGACAGAGGGAGGCTGGATTTAATGCATTTGCACATAATAGTCTGCAAAAATGGCATATTGATAAATGTGAATTTTACTTTTGTCTATGACTGCCAGTTTGTTTAGAACAAACAGTGGAAGAGGTAGAGTAGTTAGTATGGGCAGCTGAAAGAAAACTTCATTAAGAGAAAATAGACAATACCGCTTTAGATTAGGCAATAAACTGGGGACACAAGGTTTAGCAGGAGTATGGAATGGTTTCCTTTATAACAACTTTAAATAATTTATTATTATATTTAGGATAGTCTATATCCTCGATGTTCCACTTCCGGGATTGCTCTGGTGCTGCAGGAAATTACGCCGGATGCATGTCTTTTCGCCGATGTCCGTTACCTTCCGCTTTCTTTGTGTTGGAATGTTAAACTCCGGTGGATTTATGAGGACTATGGTTAACTGCTCCTCAGATCTCTGCAGCTTAAATCGAGACAGCTAGCTAGACTATCTGTCCAATCTGAGTTTTCTCTCGCACGACTAAAACAACTTCCTTCCAAACAAGTTCCGTCCTGAAATGCCAATAAACCAGAGCACGTTTTTCTCCCATCCCGGAATGCTGTGTGGACTAGCCAGACATTCCTACGCAGCGCAGTGGAGGATGGTCTGGCAAGGCAAGACTATATTCAGGAAGTCATTTCATTTAGGTCATTTTCACTCTGGCTGAATGTTGCTGGGATAAAGCTGCATCTGGGGGCCCAAGATGGTTGTGATTGGTTTAAAGAAATATGTGTTTCACCCCTATCCCTGAAAAAATAAGTGGTATAGCCAGACCATACTTTCAGCGCAGACACAGCGCTGTGGAGATAGGTCTGGCAATGTCTTATTAGGTGTCAGCATCTCATGTTAAAGCTGATAAACTAGAGTTTAGTGAGGTCTTAGTCAGTTTATGGCTGTCATTCATGTCCACCAATCTTAAGAATCTGTCCTACCGAACCCAATATTTATGACTCTCATTGTCTATTATATAACCTCAGAGGGAACTCACCGGTCTCATGGCATCTGACCAGATCAGATCAGACTTTTGTGAAAGTTGAACTGAGAGGAAAATAAAGCCAGTCACTGATCACTTCCCACAAAAATTAATTTGTAAAAAGCAAAATGACTACAGACATCTTTTCCCTTATTAACATTTCACCATCATGAAAAAATTTAATAAATAAAATGTAAATAGTCCTACTGTACTACTTGTTATTTTCAATGTGCAAATATTAAAATGGCAATGGCAGTCAAAATCAAATGTCAGCTAACAGCTGATTTGTGGAGGAAATGTGCAGGCTACGCAAACTTATGAGATGGAAACTTCTCTGCAGGGTTCCAAAGTTTTCGTGGAAAAAAAGAAAATATTGCTGCTGAAACAGGTTAGTGGCTTAAACAACGTGAGCTGACTGGGAATGCAGTGTTGCCAAGTAATAACATAGTGGTGTTAATGACCAAAGCTAAGAACAGCTACATGGCAGAACTGTATGCCACACAACACTGAACATCCAGAAGCTACAAATCTCTGTGTTCACAGGTAATGTTTCAATGCAATCTCACCTGTTGTTCCAGGTTAAAGTACAATGTTTTCAATGTTCTTACATTTAATAAAAAATAAAATCCTCTGACAGGGAAAAGTGGTAGGTCACAATCACAAATCTTCTAGGTCCACAAAACAAGCATTCCTCAGGAAATGAGCTTACACCTTCAGGGGGGGTTCTTTTTGAATTGTCCCAATTGCTCATCAGATCTATAATTTGATGCTGCATCAATTATATATTAATAAGCTACTACACACACACACACACACACACACACACACACACACACACACACACACACAGTCACCTGGTCACTGCCCGGATGCAGATGGTGGCAAGGAAACAGCTAGCGACGATCATCCAGCCCCAGCCACCTTCCGGTGGGGCCGTGACTCCCGGTAGCCTTCTGCCTCCCTCGAGCTTCTCCACCTTGGTACCTGCCATTGCTCCAGCCAATCACAAGGCAGACTGACATCAGTGTCCTCGCCCTCTGTTACAAGGAATGCTGGCGGTCGCAACTCCACTCCTCAATGTTTCTCTTTTGTCACTAAATGCACAGCACGTTTTCATTGGCAGGGTTTGTTCTATCAAAACCGCAGTCACTTGCTTAAAGATCTTCAGAAAATTTAAAGGACCTTCTTTCCTTTCTGTTTGATCCTTCTTCCTCTTTCTCGATCACTAAGAAAACACAGAAACCACAACAAGCAGAAATCAAACCATGAACCACTATACTGTGGCACTAGAGGAAAAGTGTTAGAATCATCAAAGTCAGTAGGATTTATCTTCTTTGGAGCTATGATTGTCATGGCACTGGCAGTCTATTGAATAGTTGTTGACAGTGCTTAATTTGTAAAGTGGGAGGTCCCGGAGCGCAGAGGGGGGGGGATCCGGCGACTCAAAACGGGGGTTGGAGGTAACGGAACCAAAGAAAAAATTACACCGGCCTACGTAGCTTCTCTGACTCGGCCTAAAAAAGCCTAAACAACGCTGTGTGTACATCAGGGCAATGTTTATTTTTATTTCAGAATGTGCACTGCATCAGTGCGAAATGTAAAAAAAAATAATAAAAAAATACACTGCAACGATCGTTTTCACAAGCCGCAATTATCCATCGCACAATTCAAACAAAAAACCCACCGTGGTCTCCACATTCTTGATCGCCAGAAACTTGTTTGGGATCCGACTGGCCAGCGTATTTGAAAAAGTTAAACAAACTTTGTTGTCTTTTTGACATTTTTCCTCTGCGTGAAATGAGGCTGTAACAGCAATCTCAACCAGCACAAGCGCTTGTGTCACTTGAAGTGCCGATCCCCTCCCTCCCCCTCCCCCCTCTGTCTTAGCCTAGCCTGAAAATTCACCTCAAAACGCATTGAAAATGCAAACACAAGACTTTTGTGGAACTCCAATGGGGAATAAAGACTAACAAGACAGATAACAACATTGAACACTACACAAACAGTAGTTTATTTTTTTTTATTTAGGCGATTAATTTTTCATAGTGACACAGGAGGTGCCGGATCCAATAAAAAAGTTTCCGGATCCAACGTTGGAGGTGCCGGAACATGTTCCGGCGTGTTCCGGCTCAAATTAAGCCCTGGTTGTTGAGATATTTCAGTCTGACCAACTGACAGACAGACATTGTCGTCTTCAGGGCCACACCGCTAGCATGGCTAAAATATCAATACTAACTAAGTCTTAAGTCTAAGTGTAGTGTTTAGGAGTAGGCCTAGTAAATAGCCTAGTCGCACCGCCTCAACTACCAGTGAATGTAAACTTGCAAATTGGTCATGGATGTGAACATAATTCATGGAAGACATTGTAATTGTAAAGTACTTAATCAAATTGCATTTTACACATGGCATTTTTTCCAAACAATTTCTGCATGAAGCACTCAATGTTTCTGTGAGCAGACGCAGAAGACATCTGGTTTCAAGCTCACCAAAAAGGAACAAAATACTAGAACATGTCTGCTCTTTAAACAGTCCTGTACAGGGGGTACACATAGCCTACTGACTGCAATGTTTATCATTTGGAGTAAGGTAATGTAAAAGTCAAACATACAGAGGAGGCAGAGTGATCTTTTAAATGATATGTTTGTGTGTGTCATGATAAATAAGAGCAATACATGAATACAACAATTTTCAGTTTGCTGATGAAGGAGGAATATAAGAACAGTTTCTTTAAAAAAATATGGTATCTACTATTCAAACACAAGAATACATTTGCTTGGATTAGAAGAAGAAGAAGAAGAAGTGGGTGGTTAGTATGAGCCAGAATTATAATAATATAGTAAGATAGCTAAGTATGGGGTAAAAGCACCACCCACAAATATTCAACTGGATTATTGTAGTTAAATTAACCACATTAAATTGAAACTTCAACAACTTGTGTTTATTCACACAATTGAGGAGGAAGAAGAAGAATTTAGCTGTGTTTCTGTTCAGCGTGAACAAAGAACTTTTCAGAAATGACTTGGAAACACTAATGTAGACACATCTTCATTTTTAGATGCATTTTCAGATTCATCCTGCTTAGCATGGACACATTTTGCATACTTCTTACTTCAAGATTAAACTTGGAGGATGTGAGCACTCATGTCTCTGCTTCTGTTTTTCCTCATTCATGTCTGTGGCTGTAACTGTGAAAAGCAGCACTGGTTAGACATGAGATAACATCTGGCAAGAAACCCTGGCCCATCTACTGTCACAACACAAGAAAAGATTTATTTTATGTTGTCGGTGTGTTTAAAATGTTTGTACTGCGCAGACTATTGTTTAGGCGTACACCCTTTGACTCCACCCACTAATTTCCATCTCAAAAAGAGAACGCTCCCACTTCTTGCTAAACAGGGGAAATAAATGTTTTTTGTTGCTTTTTTAAACTGTTCTCATTGTGAAACAGGTATAGTATAAGCTCCACACTCTTAGTGCATCAGTAGCAGTGATGCAGTATGTAGCAGTGATGCAGTATGTGTTTCCATTTGAAAAGCTCAGGCCTTCACACCAGCTGTGCCAGTTTTGCATTTCAGCTTGGTTTGACCTGGGCTGTTACAGAAACACAATCAGGCTTGAAGAATCTGGACAAACAAGCTATGTGTGTGTGTGTGTGTGTGTGTGTGTGTGTGTGTGTGTGTGTGTGTGTGTGTGCTTTCTTGTTTAACTATATTCGTGGGGTCCAAAAACCGGGAATACAGTATACTTGTGCGGTCTGGACAGCTTTGTGGGGCCAAAATGCTGGACCCCACAACTTTAAGGGCTGTTTGTGGGTTAAGACTTGGTTTTAGGATTAGGGTTAGAATTAGGTTAGGGTTAGGGTAAGGGTTAAGGTTAGGCATTTAGTTGTGATGGTTAAGGTTAGGGTAAGGGGCTAGGAAATGCATTATGTCAATGACGGGTCCCCACAAAGATAGTGCCACGCACTATGTGTGTGTGTGTGTGTGTGTGTGTGTGTGTGTGTGTGTGTGTGTGTGTGTGTGTGTGTGTGTGTTTTTATAAGAAGGTTGGAAAGGGCAGAGAGCTGAGTTACAGGTCAGCAAACTTTCAATTAGAAAATAAAACAATAAAAGAAACACTGGAGAATGTAATTAAAACATAAAATGAGTATCTGAAGAACAATCAGATCTGCTGAAGTTGAAACTGCTCTCATGCACCCGTCCAAAGGTTTATGTGCCACTTCTTTTGCCTTGTCATCTCGACAAACATGCTGTAAAGTTTGCACATGTACATGTGTGTGCTGATTGACAGCATGTTTACGTCACCAACAGAGAATTTCCCTCCTGCTGCAGTAAACTGGCACTAGGCCTTGAAAACAGCAGAGTTCACACAGTTCCTCGCCAGTTCTTCAGTTTGCATTATTTCAGAATGGGTTAAATAAATGTGAAGTTTGTCACAAAAAAAACAAATTTGCACATTACAAATCTTGTACTGTACATATTCACTGACTTTGAAGTCTAAAGATTTAGGTCAATGGTTTTGTCTGTAAAATAAAGCATTTACAATGAATGTCATTCACATATTTGTTTGCATAATTTGACCATTTCTTGTAATTCAATACATGTGTTTGTTGTTTTTTGGGATAACAGAGAAACACACACACACACACACACACACAAACCCGTAATTGCTTGTTTGCAAGTAAATGAACAAAGATGTCTGCCCCTTTCTTTGGAAATGTGAGGCACATTAAAGGATAGGTATTCGGTGTGTTTTAAGCTATAATTTGTTTGGTAAGGTGTTAAGTATTGTTTCAAGTAGGGTGGATAGTTAAGATATATGCATTTGAAAATGATCTGGAACCAGTGAAACTGTCTCCTAGCGTTAGGTGACAGAATATTCAATGAGTCATACAGGACACAATGATGTGTTCTGTAGGGGCATCTCAACACAAATCTACAAATACTATTAAAGACAACAGTCAAAAACTTAAGGTTGGTCTCAGTAGTGTTCTGATATACTGCATCAGCGTAGTCTATAATTGGAAATAATAGTTGCTTCACAATTCTTAACCTGATCTGCCGTGTAAAACAACAGACCTTTTTCACGGCAGACATGTTGACATGTCCTAGTAGGAAAAGCACAGGTGTATTCAAAACCATTAATGATGGCTGCATTCCACTTAGGAGAGGCCCTGGTATTGTTCATGCTGACTCACTGAAATAGCTTACTGGGACACTTGATGGAATTGAGCCATCGTTAAGGTTATCAATTTCAGCTGTGTTTTTCCTGCTATGACAAGTCAAAATGTCTGCTGTGAAAAAGGTCCATTGCTAGAACGGTACAGCATCCTTAGATTGCAGTTTAACTTCCTTATAATAGAGTTTATGTGTGCTTTAAAGGAGAGTTGAGCGTCAAGCCAGAGGCCCAAGTATTTCTATTATCAACTCTCCCAAGAGGGGTGCCATCTAAGAAGTTAATTAACAGGTTAGTCTTCATGGTAGCAGATCTTGTTGGGAAAAGCATGCAGTATGATTTTTTCTTATTCAACAGAAGGTCATTACATTGGAACCATTGTTGAATGGTATCAAAATCAGATTGAAGATTGCTCTGTATCTTAGATATCATAGTATCAGAAGTATACATCACTGTGCCATCAGTGTATAGATGTATAACAATCTAAGCAAACTTGGGGGAGGTCATTGACGAAGACTGGCTCCAGCGATGATCCTTGAGGGACACCTTTTTCCATAATAGAGAAGCGAGATTAGACTACCCTGGATAAGGACACACGGATGTCGAAAATGTAGATAAGAGTTGAACCAGAGAAGAGCTTGTTTAGAGAGACCAATGACATGAAGTTTATCTAAAAAATTTAGTGATTGACAAGGTCAAATGCTTTAGTTAAATCTATAAAAATCGCTCCGGTGGACATGTTGTTATCCAAGGGTGATGACACATCATTGGTGAGCTTTAGTAAGGCAGTTGTGGTAGAAAATTTTGGCCTGAAACCCGATTGATGTTGACACAAGATAGAGGACTGATTAATATAGTTATATAATTGATTGAATATTAGCTTTTCAAAGATTTTTGCCACATTGCTGATAATAGAAATGGGTCTGTATTGTTAAGGACAAATGGATTACCACCTTTATGAATTGGAGTTACTCTGGCACATTTCCATCTTAGTGGGACCTCGCCAGAGGTTAATGTTAAGTTAAATAAGTCAGATACTCTATATACCAGTATGTCAGAGATGATCTTTATAAACTCAGTTTCCAGACCATCTAGGTCTCTACCACTTCCAGACTTCAGTTCTGAGATAACTCTCTGAACATCGATGGGACGGATAGTTTAAAAAAATAATGAAGAGGCACAAAAGTGTTGAGCAATATTTGTGGTGTTATGGGAGTTAAGAGACTGGGATTTACCAATAAAAGAAAAATGCTGATTAAAAGCATTAGCTATTGCAGGAAGATCAGACATAATACCATTTTGAAGTCTAATTTTGGTTGGAGCACTTGCATTAGATTTGTTGAGTAAAGTGTAAAGTTTTTTCCAGAATTTCTTGGGATTTTTATAGTCATTACATAGGGAACTTCTGAAGTAATTGGATTTAGCATTCCGTGTTTTTGTTGTGCATAAGTTTCTTAGGTATTTATAATATGTTTCCCAATCTACAGGGTCCTTTGATGAACGGTGTTTATCCCATGCCTAATCCTACGGTTTTCTACTGTGTTATCTATCATTTCACCGTGTGGGGAATTTGGCGCCCCTGCTTGCTGAGAAGGTACCGTGGACAGAGAAGCTGTGTGAGAAGGGGAAAGGGGGGGGGGAGCGGGGGACAGTTCACCTCTGGGTCGAACAGGTTGCTGGGCATAGGCGTCGATACTGTGGGTGCTCCGCTAATAGGCTACTGAGCACCCACGAAGCTGATCGCGTTTATGTGTCAGTTAAACTTTTCATCTCCAACCCTATCCTGAGTTGAAAGATAGCCTACTTTACGGCTTTGCTATCGAGTTGATAGGCGTGTGTGTTCGTGTCGGCCGTCTGAAATGAAAACATTTTTTGACAACTTTTTTTTTTAAAGGGCTTGCGCCCGTGAGCACCCATGGACAAAAACATAAATCTGCGACTATGTTGCTTGATCTCCCAAATGGAACAGTCCGGACAAGTGGGGGGAACGGGGGACCATGAGCTTCCTTGCTTATCACTTTTATGCATGATAAGGATCAATGGGAGATCTACCCCAACTTTTGGACTGCTCTCAGGATTGCAGTTACTCTGCCAGTCACTGTGGCTCAAGCAGAGAGGAGCTTTTCAAAACTAAAGTTGATCAAGTCATACCTGAGGTCAACCATGTCCCAGGAACGGCTCACTGGCCTTTCCGTCAGTATCAATCATTCAATAGGGGAGCAGATTTCATACGATGACATCATTGATGATTTTGCATCAAGGAAGGCCAGAAAGGTCAGGTTTTAGTTTTAGATTGTGTTTTCTGTTCTTGGTGCAATAGTGTAATAATTACATTCTCTTTAGTGTGTTTTCACATTTGTGTGATGATGGATTTGTGCTATTTAGAATATTCTATATTTTATTTGCACATTATTCTTAATATTTTATATTATTGTTGCTCTCTGCTCTTGTTAAATTTTTTATATATCTGATTGTAGGCCTATATATATTTGGCACATTTATATATATATTTCATTATAACAACATAAGTGAAAGAGAAAATTATATTTCTCAATTGCACAAATCCTTCATTAGAATATTTGAAAAACACACTTAAGAGAATCTAGTTATTTAACTATTGCAATTACAACAGGGAACACAATTTTTAAGTTGCACAATCTCCACCTCCAACATTTTCAAAAGACAATGAACACAATTCTGCACCAAATATGACAGTATCAGAACTTAAAATAAATATACACTATAATATAGTAATTCTGCAAAAATGTTGTTGCTTTTTTTTTGGGGGGGCGCTCGAAGGGGGTATGCCCTGGGTGTAATTCAATGTAGAACCGCCACTGAGTCCAGGGGGTTATAAATGAATTAAAATGTATTCATTTATCATTGATGTGAACAGGCAAATTTAAAGAGGTTAATTCCACAAACAAAAACCACAGAGGATGAAGACGTCCTACACAGGAGAATACATATTTGAAAGCAATACAGAATGCCTGAGAGCCTGCACATAATGTGTCCGCCCAATGCTGAAATGAAATCAGCAATTTTGTATATGACTTGCGCAGTCAACGTTTTATGCTAAGCAGGCCTTTTTTTGGTATTCTATTATATTGCCATTTGATGCGTCGTTGGCCCGTTATGCTTCTTTTTTTTTTTTGTTGAAGTAGCCTATTAATTATCTACTCTGACCTCATCCCCCATTACATATTAAAGTGTTTTTCATTTGAGCCCTGAAGTCCCTCCACTTTTCGACACAAAGTGACGTCCTTGCAAAGGGGAGGGAAGAGAGAGGCGACTGAGACTGGAGAGAGATTGCAGTCAAACAAAACACACAGAAAAGAAGCGAAAAGAAAAGTGCGTGTTTACTTACATTCGCTTCCATTCGGTCTTAGCTCCTCATGTGTCACCGATTCACGGCTCAACTGACTAGAAACGCAAACAGGCGATACAATAAAAATAAATAAAAACGAACAAAGACAACTAACACATATTTCTCTGCTGCTGCCTCTCCTGCACCCTGAAGGTGCTCTGCAACACAACTAAGCCCGCAAACTCAATATATGAGGGGAGGGATCCGGGGATATTTTCCACACACAAAGCCAAGTGTGTCTCAATAGGTCCCCTTATTTTACTTAATGGTACGTGTTTTTATGGCTATATTTCATAATAGTCCCATAATGTTTGATATCCTATTATTAATAGGCTATTAAACATTATGGTCTTAAAGAGCCCTGAGTGTACTGACTTTATCAGCTTTTTATCTCTGTGGTAGGCTAAAGGTAAAAGCACACACAAAAGGTGGTAAAAGGTTGTCAATAAAATACATATATATTAAGAACTCAATAGCCTACATCAATTAAATAGCACACAAAGCAGATAATGTCTAAGGTACCATCCATTTTAGCTCTGCTACCTAGCTGAAGCTAACTTTCATCAGCTAATGTCAGGCTAATGTTAATTTCTTAGCATTAGCTTGCGGGCTAAGGTCCACAGGCTTTTAATGGTAGCGTCAGGTAAGTAGCTAGCTAGCTTTATCTTAGTGTCAGCTAGGATAGGTAGTTAATTTTATGTTATTATTTATTAATTTTCATATGGAGCTGAAAGAGAATGAGCTACTGAAAGACATAAGAATCAAATTTGTTTTCATTTACTTTCATAAACTGCTAATCTGTTTTACCAACTGGAGGTTAAAGGAAGCTTAGGCTAGCTACATTTCTTTTTACAATCCATTTTAAGCTAAGCCTAACTATGATTTTGCTATGTAACTATTAGGTAGTTATATTATATATATATTATATATTATATATTATAGGATAGGCTTTTAAAAAGTAATTATCACGACAAAAACAAATTAAAACACAAATCGATGTAGGAATATGACATGAGCCTAACACAAGAGATTAAAAAAAAGCTGATGTCAGTACACTCTGGGCTCTTACACAGTATGTTATACAAATTACTTTACAATATCATATCTTAGTTATGTTCTTATACCTCCATTCAGTTGTCTTATGTACAGGGCCTTGTTGTTAAATAAACTTACTTTGCATTACAAATTAAGATTTTATGGCAAACATGGAATAATGCATTATTATAGATCAAGCCCAATGTGTAAAATACTTAATCATTTCTCTACCTCAACCAACTACAAAAAAATACTTCTCACACATTGCATCTGTATTAATTATCTAATAGTAGGATAAGATTCACCTTTATTGATCCCTGTGGGCAATTTGGTTGTTGCAGCAGTACAACAGAAACACCATGCATGCATACATACAGATAATTATAGAAAGTAACAGAAATAAGTAGAAGACATTATGAAGTGAGTGGTGCGGATAACGTGAAAGTGGTGTGATAGGCAGTCTTAATATAATAGAATATTTTGCAAGGGTCAATGAAACATGAACATATAGTATAATATGGCACACATGAAATGAGACACATTGCAGTAGCGTTATAAAATAGTATAGAATAACAATATAATATGATGCGTAGTACAACAATTCAAATTCCTTGTATGTGTTCACACTTGGCCATTAAAGCTGATTCTGATATAACAGTATATAGTAGAATATAGTATAGTGCAGCAATATAACAGAATAGAATATCAATTTATAATATGTACAACAGTAGCAATCATGAGCCATGTTTTTAACTTTTAAGTGCTTTAACTACATTTTGCAAATAATACAACAAGACTTTTATGTGGTTACATTGCTACATATAGACCTACTCCAGTAAAGGATCTGAATACTTTGGCCATCACTGCCAGTTTCAGGGCCCCATATGGTGACTTGTATTTAGTCTGTTCTGAAAAGTGACATCAATGACTTATGTGTAGTGTTATGGCACTTTTTTATATAGGCTATGCAGTGCAGTGCTTATAGTACCTATGACACATTCCCATAGTCTTTTTTGTAGTGATATTCTCTTGAGGTTAATGTTGAGCTATATCTTGGATTGTATTGCCATTGGATGCCACTTGGGACAAATTTGACCCAATCCTCCAAATGTATCACAGCACATATCACACATTTATCAGCTTCACTTTTAACACTTTGTTCATTGTTATGTAAACTAATGTAGTCATCAACAACTGTTGTTGTCAACTGTTGAGTCAGCTGTCACTTCTTTTTATCCTCCTGTAGGATTTTCAGCTCCAACAAACTTATACAATTTCACCTAACCATGTTAAATGATTTTAAGGAAATCACTGTCATTGCTTCTGCTATTTTTGTTTCTTTATCAGTCTTTTTTTCTTGTCTTTTTCTTTAATTATTTATGTATTTTCATAAACACAGCAAAGTGAGTAAAGAAACATCCAGAACACAAATCTCTCATCCAGTTTTAGTTTAATTCCTTTTGTAGAACAAAAGAAATATCTTCACTTCAGTACATACGCATTGCACAAGGCAGGGAGCCATTTAAAAAAAAAAAAAAAAAAAATTATTTCAATTTCTGTTTTTCTAACCCTTTCTGTTTTCAAACCGGAGTTAAAAGCAGCAGCAGAACTGACACCAACAACCAGCACTTGGCTTCCCAAAACTTTCACACCCAGATCCAGGTCACAGAGGAGCTGCACTGAAATCTAGCAGGCAGAAAATCATCATCCCTGCTGTGGACATCAAGAGCATCGATGCCAGTTAAAGACTTATTCAACATACCACATTTCCCCTTCACTTCTCAATCACAAGAATGACTTATTTAGCATGGCTACTTTTATTCAAAGTCAAATGGATCTGAATAAAATTGAGGACATTTTATTTAAAGTGACAATAAATGTTTGTGGGGTTTAACACATGCACATTGTATGCCAACCATTTTAGACAATCACTGATAAACATCTAGACGTGTATCTAGTCCTAATGAGGAAACTCTCATCAATCATATACCACAAGCAGGTTAAAACAGACTCCTAAAAGGATTTGCTAATGCTATTCATCACAGCTCTGGTAAAACTGCAGAGAAAAGTAGTTTGTCTCATTTCATCTTCTGTCTGCATTGGGATTGTAAATGAATTGCCGAGTCATGTTTGGGAAGCCAGGCCCTGAACAGCTGAAACAACGTAATCAACGGACAGATTGCTGGTGTAGAATATATCATATTAATATTATTTACAAAATCTCTGTACAATCAAATACACAAGGGTGAAAAGGTCCGTCCTGCTAGTCAAGCATTCCAGAAGACAGTTTGTAAAGGCTGGATGTGTTCACACAACAGGATGTTTGACCAGATTAACCTCTGAGGAAATCCTGACGTTTTTAGCAAAGTGGGGTATAAAGCAGGCCAGAAGGTCACAAGGGACATTATGTCACCGTGACTAGTATGCAACATGAGGTTTGACAGCAACAAGGTGTTTACAGTTTAATGTCTATCCTAAACTAGGATAATAGCTGTAGGTAAACATGATTATGTTACACAGATCATACTGAAAACATATGCTTGGTACGCTCATTTTGGTGTATAATTCGGCCTAAACCATCCTGTTGCGAGCATCCATCTTAAATAGTGTTAACTATATCAGCAGGACAGAAACTTCAAGAGGAGAAACTCTCTCCGTCAAGATTTAAACAGGATGTCTAACTGGGACAAACTAACATATATATATATATAGATTTTTTTTTTTTACATTTACAAACAAGTCAAATTAACTCTAGTAGCTTTAGAAAAAAGGTGAGTTTGTTGAAAGGGACCAAGGGATTGATGGACGAGTTACTGCATAGCCCGTTGGTTAGATTTTCACTATGGATGACATGGCATTTGCCGTTTGGCGGCGCTTTAAAAAAAGCTCATTGCAGTACTGAGAAACACATGCTGATCTGAGTACAGGTGGTCCCAGTGGGAAATGAACCCAAAACAAAGTGTTAGTGAGGTTTAAAACCCAACCTCACAACTCGGACCGTCATCAAACAAATAAACACCCACATTTTTGACTCACGATAACAAATGAAGAAAATCTATGCTTAAAAGCTAATATACTCAAATGACTGAATACTTGCCTCATACCGTATCTGTGTTGTAGTCACAGAAAATGTGTGGAAAGGAACCTCACAAAAATGTCAACTACAGTGCAAGATGTGATACTGCTTTAAATAATGTGTTTCATGAGTGTTGTTGCTGAAAACAACACAGTTTATGTGAAGAATTTCAATTCCACAAGTGTTATTCCTTTTTTTGTTCTCCAAAATACTGAAGCTGCAGCAGTAAATTACTGCAATAGTTAGGTACAAAAATACTACAAGTATTTAAACTCATGAGATTGCCACGACAGTCTGTAACTCTGGCTTGAAACAGTTTTACATTAGTTGAGTATGAAAATTATGTTAGAACTTGCAATTATACAGTCACTGCGAACATACCAGGTACACTTTAAAATGAATAACTTTCCAACCCATGTCATCTATCTTAAAACGAACACCCGGACTGAGCCACATGTTAAACAGCATAGCGTAAAATGTTAAAACAGAATAAAATGCTCACTCTACTTGGGTGTTGACCTGTTCTGAGATGAAAGGCTCTGCAGGACAGTGGTGGTATGGGTTTCAAAGGTACAACTCAAGTGCTCTAAATCACATGTTTGATAAGGCTTCTTCAGCCTGACAGAGCATGATAGCAGGGATTTACATTTCTGGAAACAGTCACACTGGTTCTATCGTGCCAACAAAAAAACACAATCAAACCATTAAAAGAAATTCTTCACAACAGTATATTCAAATCACATGGGGAAAACACATTAACCCACACTATTACTTACTACTTGCGACAAAAACAAAAGGATAAAAATAGTAATAGGACATACCTTTTGAAAAATGTTCCCAAACCAAATAGTTGCCCAAAACATCTAAAATTCAAGTTTATTTAATTAATAATGATCAGTGATACCTAAAGGATGCTGTGGCTTTTCAAATGATCAAACTGTATTATTAAAACCACTGCAGTTCAAGTTAATGTTGCTCTTGTACTAAGAAACACTTGGGGCTAACAGGTGAGTTGTGAATGCCACAATCTGATATTCAAACTGTGAATGTGTGTTAACTGCACTGACTATTCTGTTACTGTACAATGGCAAAGAAAACAAGCACAGAAAGAAAGAGTGAAACCAAAAGACGGTTGCACTCACAACGTTACAAACACATTGAGGTGAAGTACAGCAGGTAAGAAATTGAAATTAAATCACACAGGAAACTGAAGGGCACAGACTGGTGTAACAAGGCTAACACACAGTGAAGGCAACTGATTGGGGTTTTCAGATGAGAAGAAGGGGTGGCACAAGATAACCAACACCAGCCTGATTTTAAAGATGAGTGGTACCTGACAGGTCGAGGCCACTATTATCATCCAAACATGAGTTGGAACAAGGCAAAATAAGAAAACAAACCAAAAAGAACATTTGCAGCGTCATAGCAGCTGAAAACAAGCAGGATTGAACACACTGATGATTCAATGTTTCCAGAGGAAATGGTTGCAATACTCCAAGCTCCTTTTAAAACACTACTACTTGAAAAGTATTTGATCACAGTTTTACTCTTAACACTTGCATAAATGTTGGTATTTGGAATACTGAAGCTAATAGGTAGTTAATAATGCCTATTACAATCAAAGTATCCACGGTAGATATATATTAATTTTGGACTTTTAGTTTGTATGAACTGCAGGGGATCCACTCTGTAAAAATGTGATTATTATGTATTCTGTTACCTAATGCGTTTATTAAAAAGGAAAAAATAAAAATTAGAAATCACAAAAAAAGGACCCTCATCTATTTTGATTCTGTTCAATCTATAATTTGCAAACACAATTGCTTCAACGGCAAAACGTTTTAAAGGTTAGTGTATTGCGAGTTCCTGTGGATAAAAACATCATCTTAAAAAGGTCCCATGGCATGACATTTTCACTTTATGAGGTTTTTTAACATTAATATGAGTTCCCCCAGCCTGCCTATGGTCCCCCAGTGGCTGGAAATGGCGATAGGTGTAAACCGAGCTCTGGGTATCCTGCTCTGCCTTTGAGAAAATGAAAGCTCAGATGGGCCGATCTGGAATCTTCCCCTTATGATGTCATAAGGAGCAAGGTTACCTCCCCTTTCTCTGCTTTGCCCGCCCAGAGAATTTGGCCCACCCATGAGAGAGAGGCATCATGTGGCAGTTGGTCAAGGCCACACTCCCACTCTCCACCTTGCCCCCCCCCCCTCCTCTCTCCTCCTCAATAGCTACAGACACAGAAATGGCACATCCTAAGGAAAGCTCATTGTGGGACTGGCTCTAGTGGCTGTAATTCTGCACCAAGGCTGAATTTCGGGAAAGAGACTTCAGATACAGTATTAGGGGACCACTAAGGCCTATATAAAAGAGACTTCAGATACAGTATTAGGGGACCACTAAGGTCTATATAAAAGAGACTTCAGATACAGTATTAGGGGACCACTAGGTCTATATAAAAGAGACTTCAGATACAGTATTAGGGGACCACTAAGGTCTATATAAAAGAGACTTCAGATACAGTATTAGGGGACCACTAAGGTCTATATAAAAGAGACTTCAGATACAGTATTAGGGGACCACTAAGGTCTATATAAGAGACCTCAGATACAGTATCAGGGGACCACTAAGGTCTATATAAGAGACCTCAGATACAGTATCAGGGGACCACTAAGGCCTATATAAAAGAGACTTAGATACAGCAGTAGGGGACCACTAAGGCCTATATAAAAACATTCAAAGAGCACCATGTCATGGGACCTTTAAAATAACAACTGTCGAAGAACTACGTAGCCTATAATCAAACTGCCCTTTGTCTTGTCTGTTTAGAAATGAACACAAAAAGAACTGAATAGCAGCAAACATGTTTTTTGTTGGGGTCAAAGTGTAGTCCACGGGTATGTTAGAAGGTGAAGAGGAGTTAACTGCAATCACTCAATTTTGTCAATGAGACGTCCAGAATACTTGCATAACATTACTGCAACATAACTGATTAGGATTTTACCCTTGTTATTATTACTGTAGGTGAAATATAAAAACCCTTGTACACGTGTACATCAGGCTCAGAAACACAGAAAACTAACACACCACAAAGTGTTGGTAGTGTTTGCTTGGAGGTATTTTAACAACAAATAATGTGGAGTACAAAAAACTGAGAGATGGAGGTGAATTACACAGACTGATTCCAAAAAGGGAAAGAGCACAGTTTTTTCTGCTGGAGAGTAAATGCATGTAGACAGTGGTACTTAATATGTAAAGCAGTGGACAGTGGAGACTGTAGCACTCAGCTTTACTGTTCAACTGCTTGGGCAATAAACACAGACAAAAGGCTGTAAAGGTCCCAGCTGGGACAGGAAACATTACAGGAAACTCTAAACCATGTTTCTCTAAAACAGCTATAATGCAATAATTCTATAATTAATTAACGATGACTGGAAAGTTCACTGATGACAAAGCCTCTTGTCATGCATAATAACATAACACTATTACAGGCAAGCAAGAAGGGTTTCCATCCTAGAATCTCAGGCCAGAGTTTCACTACAATTTAAACTATTAGTATTTTGTAAATACATAAAAAAAAAAAAAAAAAAAGTGCTTAAATGTCTATCTTTTGCATAAGTGTGGTTAATTCTGATCAGTTCTGCAAATTTTCCTTTAAACACAAGTTACTCAATCTGGACCTGGGCGTGTTCAATACCCCAGGTGTTCATGGTTGAAATGAAGCACAGTCTGAAATGGTCTAAGAAGAATAAAAAAGTGATAATTGGCGTTGTAGCTGGGAAATGTTGGCCAACTACTATAACATTTTTGTCATTGTTTTCGAGTATAAAGTGGGGGGAATAAAACTGCACCTACCCAGCAGCACTTTCAGAATACAGCATCAACTACTGCACAATATCTGCACCATTATACAGTAAAACAAGAGTCTAATCTACAGTAAATACATTGATTTTGTTGCTGGCAAATTTGCATTAGTGTATTTTACATGAGGGGCAACTCTTGGCTAAAAGCATCTTGGTCCCCATTGTCTTCCAAAAGATGACACTATTCTTCTGCATCTACTGCTGAACCCTTTTTATGCGAGGATTCACATGGAGCAGCCTGTGTTAGGTCAGCCTGGCCGCCTCATTAAATCACACTGCAACATCCAAACAAGGCAGGCCTCCACTCTCCTGAAGTAATGCTGACAGACCGGGAAGGGTAAGAGAAAAGAAAGGATGATTTCCTACAGAGATTACAAAAATCCCAAAGTATTTCACAAACACAGGTCGCTGAGGCCAACTGGGTCCTGAACTGTAGTTGTGGTGATGCTAGTTAACAGAAATCAACAATGCGGACACAGTTGTAGCGCCATCTGTTGAAAAACAATGTCTTGGTCCCGTCATCTAACACTAAACTCAACAGGTTAGGTATGCATGTGTGGCAATATGGTGTTGTTAATGTTGTTTACATGTAGGCAGATGGAGGAGAAACAAACAAAAAGCAAAGGCCATGTGCAGTCAGTGAGCAACAGAAAGAATCAAAGACCGTTTATAGGTTATCCATCTAGGCTGAAGAAGGCAGGTGCCGTACGAACCTCAACAGGATTTGGCTTCAGTGCACTCCTTAAAAGACTGTAGCATTGTTGTGGGCAACGTTTTGTGCAACAAACAGGCAACAACAAATTGCTTCCCAACCCTTAGCTGCTGCCACGACTGCTGTGCAGCTGCAGTTTGGAGCTGGGGGACCACTATCTGTGGTCTTGATGGTTTTACAGCATCCACTGTCTGCACACTGACAGCTGAAGGCAGGAGGCATTGCTGGTCAAATTATATTTCTGTGGTCACAAAAAAAAGAAAGAAATCTTGAGCCCCTGCAGGTAAAAATGCCCAATTACTTATTCAAGAGTAACTTAATATCTGTGCAGACATCCTACATTAAAATATTGTTGCACAAATAGTTGCCCGTGGAACCACAGCCTCCAGGACTTAATGCTACAGTAGCTATTCACACAAATACACAGTGACAAAAAACACTAAAATACTCCGTCTCTGTGCTTCCTGACACAGGGATGATTACAGGAATCAACAGAGTGATTACAGGAAACCATAAATTAAAGATTACAATATTAAAACCTCTATGATAGGGGGACTCTGTTAGGGAAGTTTAGGAGATGAAGGTTAGAGGTTATCATTATTTACAAGTGTTAAATTATTAAAATGGCTTTTCTCAGTTTCTGTGTCTCTCTTAGTGTTCCTTTAGCGGCCTCTGTGAACGGGACCTTTCAGCAGCATCAAAAGTTGATGACGTCACAGCATCGTGAGTAGATGACATCACAGCATTCAGGGGTGGATGACATCGTCTTGTTGAGGGTTGATGATGTCACAAGATCATTTCTTTTACGGGTCCTCTGTTGTCTTGAGCAGCTCCATCAGCGCCCCGACAGCTCCAAAATAACCCTGGTGCAAACACACATACACTTTTTACACATACTGTATGATGTGAGTTTTACTGAGTGCCTGCAGGTTTCAGGAATCCAAAACGAAGACTTTTTATAAATGCTGCCTGGGATGATATTTGGTTTTGTTTAATTTAGTAAACAAAACTAAAAACTAAAGCTTTAGTAAAAAAAAAAAAGAAAAAAAAAGGAGGTTTGAGTTTTCACCCTGACTTCCTTCAGGTTTGACTAGGAATCCACAGCTTGGTTAAATCCATCCTATAGTTCATTAGTTGAGTGCTCACCTCGTGTTCCAGGAAAAGGGCTCTTAGTTGTCCTTTAGACCAGAAGTCCATGGCATAGGCTAGCAGTTTTGTGGACACTGTGTTGATACGAAGGAAGTTCCCAACAAAGACCACACGCTCGATTTTCTGATACGAAGAGAGACATTAAAAAAGTCAGAAAAATCTAGCCCCATTATGTGTGTGACAACTATGTCAAATGCAACAACAACTAAATAAATCCTCATTTGAACATATGAAAGGCTGGAGTGTCCTGGTGGCCCAGAGCCGATCCTGAACTGCACCGTTCCCAGTTTGCGTCCGACCGGGGACCTTTGTTGTCATTTCCCGTTTCTCTTTCCCCTCATTTCCTGTCATCTCTCTACCACTGATTCTATTAAAGTCGGATAAAGTCTTCGAAAAAGAAAAAAAGAAAATGTGAAAGGCCAAATGTTACTCTGTGCATTTAGAATACACTGATTGCACAAAATTATAATATATAATATTTTATTTATTTTTTTAATCTGTCTTTCAACATATTAATGAATAAAAGTAAGATAGGGTCATACATTATTTTAAAAAAGAATCTGAAACAGATCAGTAAGTAGTGTTCAGAATGCAACACCTGTTCCTCACCACATGGTGGTGCTGGAGAGCTGATCAACTGGTTACCAGTAAATCTCTTGCTCTACTATGGAAAAGGCCTTATAGTCTAGGAGCACTAACAAATCAGCAACCAACCAAATGCTGGTTAAATTTAGTTTTTTACCAATAAAAAAAAAATAAAGATAAAAATTGCAATGAAGCCAGAAAACTACTAAATGCTGCTAAACCTTTCTTGTGTGTCATGGAAATATATAATTTGCTTCTATATAATTTAGGCAAATTACCTTACATTATGCAGTGACACAAGTGTGTAAATTAAGCAGGTGTGTAGGAAAGACTGTGACCAGTATTATAAAAATGTAGTTTTCTGCTGATACGATGATAAGATGGAGGTCCCTTTCTGTCCACAGCCAGAAAAAGAAAAACTAGTAGAGACTATTTTTCTTATTTGCTTAAAAGGTACACTATTAGTTCCTGCATGGTCACTTCTGTTGACGTTCCAAGTAAATACCAAACCAAACAGAGCAAACTCGCCCCTCCCCCCCAAGCAATTCCGTAACTGTCATGACTAACTGACTAACTGTCACTAACCCCCACCCCCTCCCGCAACCATCTTGATTCGGTGATTGGCTGGAGTGGATTGTTGTATTTTGGTTTACAGCCTGTGTCCCTAGTGTTTGTTTGACGTTTACAACCCCTGTGTTGTCTCCCGAGACCGGGCTTTTTCACAGTGTGTTCAGGGGGCAGGCAGCTAGCGGATCAAGGAGAGACGCCTACGATTTGAGACAAAAATGAAATCGCGTTGAAACCATGCAGGAACTCATAGTGCACCTTTAAGTGCTCAGTGAGTCTTTTGAAAACTAATCATTTTTGTAAAGGCCAAAGA
Source organism: Sander vitreus (assembly GCF_031162955.1). Taxonomy (NCBI): domain Eukaryota; kingdom Metazoa; phylum Chordata; class Actinopteri; order Perciformes; family Percidae; genus Sander; species Sander vitreus. The sequence goes on from NC_135871.1 coordinate 23,848,425, forward strand.
TATATCTTTACCAAAAGAGTAGTATGATGGGTCACTTGGTTTCGAAGATCAGTCTAGCTTTCAGAGGAGAATTTTAGCATCTACATTTTTATCCCTAAAACCATTTAAGGGAAACACCTTCAACATTAAAGATAATTAAACTCAAAAGAGGACAACTGGTTAATTCCATTCCATCAATATAAGCCCTCAACCCTACGGTCGGTGGAAATGTGTGCGCGTCTTCGCTGCAGCTCTGTGTGCAGTGATAGCCCTGTACAATGCTGCTTGATCGCCATGCCACAATGCAACACTGTAAAGAAGCTCACAGCACACAGAAAGACTCCAGGCTGATCCCCCACTCCAGAAACCAACAAGTTTGAGTTTGATTTGACTGCTGTCACCGAAAGAAATTTCAAATCCCGCTTCAACAGTTGTTTCATTTAACCCTTTACTTATTCATTTCATCATCAGTCATTAAACTATTACACTAAACCACTTTTGGTTGTTGTGGTTTAATTTTTGTGATGCTGATTGTACTGTGGTGCCAATTAGCACCGACAATCCCACAATTATTTGAAACTCATCAGCATTCACAAATAGTTTCAAAACATCACTAGTGATGGGATTTTAGGGCTTTATGTTTTAAACTTTAAACATAACATCTTGCAGCAACAACCATACAGTATAGTTAGCATAACAGTTTTTATGTATAAAAAAAAGGTAAGGCAAATGTCCCTCTGTAATTTAGTACAAACCTGGGTGAAAATGAAGCACATACAGAAATTGTGTGTTGGGTGATAGGATCCTGTGTGTGTGTGTGTGTGTGTGTGTGTGTGTGTACCTCATTGACAGCACACATCCGTGCTATGGATCCTATGTTGTTAGTGATGGTGACCAGTGTGGCTCTGGCCAGGTCTTCCTTACTGATGCTGTCTCGCTTCTCTTTGCTCATCATGTGGCCAAAACTGTAAAAACAGACCATAAGAAACACAGCATGTAAAAAAGATAACTTTACATGTAAACATAAACACACAGACCTATTTAAGCTTGATGAACTCTTAACAAATGAAATGAAAAAAAAACAAATAGCCTCTGTAAATGTTAATAACCTTTAGAACAACAGTAAACAATTTTTGTTTGACAAAGCGGGTGTGCATGTGTTTTATTTAAAAAGAATTACCAAATGGAACACAATCACATGAAACAGTGATTCTAATCAGATGCCTTTTTCACTTTGCTTTATGGATCAACTTTTGAACACAGAGCTGCAAGTTAACTGTATACATACTGTGTGTGTGTGTCTCATGTACCCTGTCAGCTATTATTTTATACACCATTTGCTGGTATGTGTATTTCTGTTATGACTGTGTCTTCCGCACTCACCTGGATGCGACAGCAGAGCCCTGCAGGCCAAAGCGCTCGTAGTCTCCTCCGTAGATATCTTTCACCAGTTTGTCCACGTTGGTAGAGTCGCCCTTGCTGGCCATTTCCAACGCCTCCTCGAATGTCTCGCAGCCCGTCAGCAGACAGCAAAGGCCCAGGAATGTACCACCTCCCAGACTAAAGGTAAGAGATAAAGCCAGAGATATAGTGTGAGGGAGACAATAACAGAGGAAAAAGGGTTGGAGAAGAAGTGAAAAACATGAGTGTTAAAATAAGAGGATGAGCAAGAGGTAGGAGATGTTAAAGAGGAAAGATAAAAGAGGGAAATGAATAATAAGAGAGGAAGGAGTAGATGTGAAGGAAGGAAATACATGGAGAAAGAGACAATATGAGAGGGGAGGAGAGAGAACAAAAGGGGTGTTGAAGATGTGAATGTTTTTTGTCTGAAATGAATTATGCAAAGGTTTACTTTACTAAATTAAATTCCTATCTACTTCTGTCCTCAGCTCTAAGATCGCTTCCTAGTATTTCAGTCTCTTACGCCACCTAAGGCGTGCAGACCAGACCTCTAAACTCTCTAAACAACTTTTATTTCCGGTATGTAATGTGATGCAAAATACACGAGAAAAGAAATTCAACACAAAATAATTCAACATATGAATATGGGACAGTTGTTTTGAAATAATACAAATAATCTTCCTTTGCCCAGCATTAATAAAAAAAACATAAGTTTAGTATGTGATAGATGACTGTGGTGGGTGAAGTTGTGACAGACAATTAGGAGGTTTGTTAAATAAAATAAAAGTGTAAGTCAACATGCTCTCATCATGTCTGGAAGGGGCTTTCTTTGATCTTCTGACTGTTTTTAACAGCTCACTATCTAATCGCAATCAACTGCTACGATTACATAAGTAGCAAAGTACATAAGGTGACCAGAGAAAATGAACGGCTGGAATTCAAACAGCTGATTCTGGCTTATCTACCGGATCTACTGAAGCTAGAGTATTCAGCCACCTTCACCCTTTGCACATTTCATGCATGCAAAACAACTTCAAGTTCAAAACATGTTTTTTTTTGGGCTCAACGTGGACTTTAGTGGAACAAACTAGTTTTGTCTTTCCATTGGTTTTGGGCCCAATTGATAACAATATGCAAAATATATCCCTTTTCACTAGGCTCTTTTTTTAGTGTCATTAATTTCAGTCCAATGTTTCAGTTCACCAGGTCACTTGGCTATAATAGTAGGAGAGTAGGTGGCAGCTTGCTGTGAGGTTGCAGGTTTTAGCTGGTGGTTGTATTTTACATTTGTCTATCTACCCTCCTCACCTGGTCCCAGTCACCCGTTTGTAGTTGTTCTCAGAGTACACGGCCAGTATGGAGACCCCAGAGCCAATGTTGACCAGCAGCATGGGGAAAGGGTTGTCCAGGGTGCAGGTCTTCTTCACACAGCTCTCGGTGTCTGATGGGTTCTGGAAGTAGTAGCCCTCTGGGTGTCCATTGAAGCTCACCCGGTCCACGAATAGCAGGCCGCGGATCAGGCAGTCCAGCTCGTCAAGCTTCAGCAGCTCCAGGTCAGCCATCTGCAGCACAAATGGAGGACACTATTTTAGCAAAACACTATCAAACGGGTTGGAACTGTTTAAGATGATTTACAGTAAAAGATTATATAATGCACTTCAAATGGATACTTTGCTGATATTCAACCAACTTTATATCAAAATAATGTTGGTAAACTTTCCTCCGAGTGCCCAGACACCCTACTCACAGGCCAGCAGAAAGCCTGCTGGAACTACAGATTGTACTTCCGCATACAGACACAAAGAGTATGGAAGCGGATCAAGAAAGAGAGAGACCCCCCATTAATCCTTCTGCACTGCAGAAAGGGTCAATGAACTCAGGTAAACAGGCACTGAGACAGATATCAAATATGCTCACTTCCAAAAATCATGTACAAATGTATGGATAACCTCAATCAACTGCAAATACATTGACACAGACAGACAATTTTGCTAAAATCAGATTATAACTGGTGAGAACTTTAATTCTGTATACTTTAAATGTGACAGAGCTGTTTACATGGCCTAGTTAGCATGAACTGGGGCTTCAACTAACAATTATTTTCATTATCGATTAATGTGCAGATTATTTTCTTACTTAATAATTTGGTCAATAGAAATAAGTAATTAAATGTTGTTTTATCCGACCAACAGTCCAAAACTCAAAGACATTCAATTTAGTATGATGTAGGAAGAGGCAACAAGGCAACGAGAAGCAACAAATTCCTACATTTGAAAAGCTGGAACTGTCAAATGTTTTCCATGTTTGGTTTAAAAATTATTTGTGATTAATTGGTTATCAAAATAGTTGCAGATTAATTTTCTGTCGATCGACTAATCGTTGCAGCTCTATCAGAAACCAAATGTTTGCAGTGAGAAAGATTCTAATGGTAACTTTTCTTTTTGTTCCTTAACGCTGACATTTTCTCTGACCTTACCGTTCTGAAGTCATTCTCAAACTTGTATGCCCCGCCTCCGGTGGCGCAGAGTGTTGTGTGCAAACTGGAGAAGTTCTTGTCGCGACCCATCTGGATGAAATGGTGCATGGCCTGCGTTGGGAAGCGGATGAAGTGCAGGTTCCCCGTCCTGCCGCACATGGTCAGGTTCCTCAGCTCCAGGTGGACGTCACGGACGCCGGTTTTACCTGAGTGAGGAATGAACAATGTTTACACTATACTAGATTCTGGCCTGATGTACTCATGTGGATTTATAAATTGCACACACACTCTACGAAAAGCTGTGGTTCAAGTTTATCTGAGCACTTTTATCACCTACAAAAATGTAATTTCTTTGTAATGTGGTGATGTTGTTCAGCTTCAGACCTTTGAGGTGAATGATCTGGTTTAATAACCTGAAGTCAGGAACAAAACACCTTATCAATCTTATGCAATCCATTAGTTACAGACTGTAAAATATATCCTGCTATCTTCCTGTGAAGTGTCCATGACCTGACCTTCCCTGTGCCAAGTGAATTGACAGATGCAAGTATATTGGAGTGACCAGTTGTGTGTGTGTGTGTGTGTGTGTGTGTGTGTGTGTGTGTGTGTGTGTGTGTGTGTGTGTGTGTGTGTGTGTGTGCGCGTATGCATGCGTGCGTGCGTGTGTGTGGACATACCATAGGCCACGTTTGAGGTGAGGTAGCGTCGGATGGACTTGAGGTTTTCCACTTCTTCCTGTTCCTCCTCTGCAGTTATATCGACTGGCTCAAAGTACACCAACTTGACCAAGGTGCCACCAATGTCCATACCGAACCAGGGGAAGGCTAAGAAGAGGAGAGGAGAACGAGAAGATTGTAATGAACTGCTTTACCCATAAAAACAACACATAATACATACCAAAGTGAAAAAAAACAGGATTTGACTGACGCTAACAATCAAACATTTTTTTTAAAGATGACTATTAAGTTGCAAAAAAAAACCATGTTTTCAGACTTTTTACTTTTGTCAAAGCAACAGAAATGTATTTATTTAGACCAAAGCTGACTAAAACCCAGACAGACAGTAGCCGTGTTATAAAGTACCTGTGATTAAAGAGGTGTCATTATGCTAACAGCCAACATACAGTAAATACAATGTCTGATATGTGGTCATAAATTAACTTATTATATTGTTGCTGATCATGTTTTTCTTATCTGAATTGGTCAACGCACATCATCCAACCCTCAATGGCGACTGTCTTCCCAACCAGGTTAAACGTGGCTGAGAGAATAAAATTGATTCAATGATTTTGAAGTTTCAATCATCTAAGTGACCCTTAAACAAGACAGATAGAAAGAAATAAAAGAGAACTATTTAGTAATTATTCAATATAAGTCAGTGTAATTCTGTAACTCTATGGTTTAGCAGTGAAGTGTGTGGAACTACACTGTAGACTAGAGTGGAGCTGAAACAATTAGTCCATTAATCAACAGATATTAACTGCCAACTATTTTAATAACTTTAAATTATTAATCGTTTCAGTCATTTTTCAAGCAAAAAAGGCCAAATATTTGTGATTTCCAGGTTCTTAAATGTGATGATTTGCTGCTTTTTGTTGTTCCCATATATGTTTGTAAACTGAATATCTTTTGACTGGATGTTGACTGATGGTTGAACATAACAAGCTATTTAAATACATCATCTTAAGAAAATAATCTGCAGATAAATTGATAATGAAAATAACTGTTAATTGCAGCCTTGGACTGGAGTCTCTGCTAACAATGACAACCAGACATCAACCTGTGACGCCTGTCTGAAAATCCTATGTATCGTGATTCGTTTTTTGGCGACGATTTTTAAAATCGATTCTTTTCCCTATAATCAATATTTTTTATCGTTTTATTTCACCAATGATTGACCTAAATATTTTCTGTTTATACAGCACAGCCGTTGAGTACAACAACAACAAAAAGAAATCTTTCAGCACAATCGGCTATATAAAAAAAAGAAACTGCCACAATCGCCATGGAAACAGTCAACCCCCCTCCTCCATCATCTCCTCTTCTCCTTGTCTCTTCAGCCTCCTATTTCCTCTTTCACGTACCTACATCTCTCAGCCTCTCTACGGTGTTCTCATACACACTATCTTTCTTCCTCATTCTCTTTCCATCTCCTATTTGGCTTCATCCCTTTTCACTTACTTATCCTCCCTTCTTGCTCCCTCAGTTTTCTATTTTCTTTTCCCTCTCCCGGTCCTCCTACCGTCTTTTGCATGCTTCTTGTTTCTCGATCGATCTAATTCAATTAAAGTCAGATTTACTGGCATGGATGGAAGACAACTGATAACGCAAGATGTTTTTAATGCACCACAAAGCAACTACTATATCAGACGTAGAAGTACATCAGAGAGCGTTAAAGAGAACACTTGCTTCCAAAATGTTAAAAGTACATTTTATTTATATATATATATATATATATATATATATATATATATATATATATATATATATATATATATATATATATATATATGATAACAATAAAATCACATTGGTTAAAACTAAACAAAAATCCCCTATTAAATGTATTTACCTTTGGCAGAAAAATTCTATTCTAGCTATGTTTAGAAGCCACCTGCCCTTATCTTTGCACTGGCAGTAACAAATATCTGGTTGTTCTGGTTCAGAAAGGCAAATGTTTCATAACGCTGTGCTCTTTCCTTGTGACAGTCATGGTGAGACAGTGAGGTTACTGAGGGTCACATTAGAGAGGGACACTCAGCATTCTTTTAGTCTTTGAAACATTAAACGTTTTGTAAGTGTTCCACTGTTCGCGACACACTCACTAAAACATGTTGGGGAAAGCAGCAGCTATCAACAAAAGAATGTTCAATCCAAATATTTTCTGCACAATGACAGGCCAGTCCACTGAGTCACCCAGACACTGGAAAACATGGTACTTCACAAATTAACTTAAAAAAGTTAAACCGCTCATATGAGTAACTTATTAAATGAACCACAAAAATTGTGAAAAATGGCCATCAAAGTGTTCTTTGGGCCAAGATAACATCTTTAAATGTCTTGTTTTGACCAACCAACAAACTCAAAAATATTACATTTACGGTCACATTCGACAAGGAAAAGCAGCAAACATCACAAGTGAGAAGCTCAAGCTAAGGGATATTTGGCATTTTTGCTTGAAAAATGATTAAACAAATATCAAAATTGATTCATTTTGCGTATGACTGGTGACGTTTTAACCTTTCCTGGTCCTCTCTGTGCTTGCAGCATTGCCCTCGCATGATGATAAGGAGATTGAAGGGAACTGAATGGTTCAGTCTGGCTTATTGAGGCAAAGTCCACTTTTAGATTAGAGCCACCAGATTTGAGTTTGGGATGTTAGGTGATAAATGCTGTTAGCAATTTGTGCTACTTAACCATCTTTGCTGTCCAAATACAGTAAGGTATCAATAACAATATAACAGTCATTATGATAGACAGTGGTGGCATATACTATATAAGTGCTTGACTTGAACTTAAACAACCCTCAATCTAGTGTTTATTGTATATCATATCACATGTGATGATACAGTTTGTAGTGACACTGTGACAACAGTGACTGTGTGACAGCATTGTGTATAACGAACTACAACATTGGGCTGAAGCCAGTTAAAAATTGTTACATCCTTTTTGCTGTTCTTTTCTTGAAGGTTAACATAGTAATTCAAACAGTATAACATCTAATACATTATTCCTGCCATAGTGGCACCTCTTAATGTTCAATATGTTTTGTTAAAAGTGTGTTATAGCATGTGGTGGTGTTGTATTGATCTGCATTCTATGTTAATATGGAGTATTTTACTGAACATCAATGTATAGACGTAATCCCTCTTAATCGTCACTTATCACCCACTAGAAGTGTGTGGCAGTGTCTGTATCTGCAGAGACTCTGCCCTTTGCCTGTATTTTCTTTGTTCTTCTTATTTTTCTGTGTGCGTGAGGTTTATGGGCATCAGCAACTAGCCTTTGGGCCCCACATGGGTGTGTCACCCCCCCCAGCCAATAACAGTGTGCAGGTTGTGCAGCCAGTTTTCATTCCCAGGTACCTACGTGCCCCTTGGTGCTTCATACTGATGCACAAGTTTACAAATACAGACAGACAGGATGAAGCTATGCATTCACACAAAATCCGGCAATGTGGCACCTTCCTGCGGTGGTGTGGATGTGCTTATTTGTGCTTCAGAACGTAACAGCTGTGAGATAACGTTTTATTACTCGGATTTACTGCTTTGTTCAGCGCTCCCTCTTTCCATTCACCACGGCTGCTCTCTCTCTCTCGCTGTGGAGGAGGGGCCAACTTTGAGCGCCGTGTGTTTACTAACTGCAAAATAGCCTCAGGAAAAAACTTCTTGAACTTTTGGTGGAACGTGTAGGTTTAAAAAGTTGTTTTAGTCGTGAAAACTCAGATTGGACAGATAGTCTAGCTAGCTGTCTGGATTTACCCTGCAGAGATCTGAGAAAAGGTTAACCATAGTCCTCATAAATCGACCGGAGTTTAAAATGCCAACACAAAGGCAGACCAAGGCATCCAGCCTAAATGATTGAAATCCGGCGGAATTTCCGTCAGCAACGGAGCAATCCCGGAAGTGGAACGTCGAGGATATAGACTAAAGTGTTCATGGTATTTTGTGAAAGACTTACTGCTTACACACCAACCATCGGCAGAAAAGGCAGTTGGACTGATCAGTCTCCCCGAGTTGGTCAAAGAAGTGCCACAGAACACACCGAAGAGATGAGACGTAATACGTCTCCATAACAGCAGGCGGCGCTAATCTGTATTGTTGCCCAAAAAATGAAAACCGGCAGCTGATTGGACGAACGTGTCACGTGGGTCTGTTTTCTCCGGAAATTCAAGCCAGACTGCCACGGTGGCTTTAGAATACGATCTCATATTGTACTAAAATAGTTCACCGAAACGTGTTTCTGAAAACATTTTAGCGAGAAATAGGCCGTACAGTTGCTGAATCTGTCTTCATTTCAGATCAACAAAGGTCAGTTTAAAAGATTTGTCAGATTTTGAGTACGGCTGAACGATTAATTGCATTTGCGATAATATCGCGATATGTTAAGGCGCGATTTCCTAATTGCAAAGGCTGCGATTTGGTCGCGTGACTCGCAAGAGCAAATCAGTCTGTAACCGCAGAGAAAGCATCAACTTAGCACGCTAACGCTATGCCGTCATTAAAACAACTCTGAGTTGTAGTTTAAAACTTTTACAGCCATTTTAATAAAATGAAGGGTTTTATTCGGGCTCGAGTCCATACATGCAGTTAATGGATACAGGCACGCAGAACTGAAGGCTCGGTTAGCAACGATTAGCTCTGATTAGCGGTTAGCTCCAGTTAGCTAGCTCCGTTATAAAGATATGGAGTGGAGGAGACTGCCACAGGGAGGGATAACAACCAGACTCTGATAAATGACGTTCGGGGAGCTTTCACAGCAGCGTGGCTGCGTTGTTGTCAACGGTTTTATTAGTACAGTTAATCCCACGGCAAGACCAGCAGCAGCATGCTACTGCTAACGTAACGATAGCCTCTCTCTCTGAGTGTGAGTGAAATGTTGACGCTGTCATGCACGCGGCATGCAACTTCATGAGGGGAGGGAGGGGCTGGAGGCAGCTCCTCTGTGTGTGCTGTAAAAAAAAAAAATACACCGTTGTATATACTGTATATACTATATTTTTACTTATTTAACTGTCTAGTAAAGTTCAAAGACAGTGTTTAAAAAGTGCAATCCACATGTTTACATATGTTTATTACAGTAAATGATAATTAAATGTAAATACTACTAAGTGTGGTAAAGCCACATATTTGTTTTTTATATTTCTGCAATCTGCACTTTAGTTTGTGTGATTTGTTTTTGACTTTCATATGAATGTTTACACCAGGCTTGGTCAGTGCTCAATATACTACTGTGACTGAAGTAGTTCAATAAAAGATGATATTCATATAAATTCATGCATCACCTAATTTCATCATCACATATAGGCCTGGCCTCCAGGAAAGAACAGTTTGTTTAATCTATCTAATATTGTATTGTTCGTACTATACATGATGATTTATTGCTTGTCTTTGTTGAGTAATACAGAAGACGAGCTTAAAAAATAATCGCATATTGAATCGCAATATTTTTGAAAAAAATCACAATTAGATTATTTTCAAAAATCGTTCAGCCCTAATTTTGAGAGACTCTAGTCACGCTCATTCCGCTCCCCGTTTCCGGGTTAGCACTCTACCAATCAGATGGGTCATTTGAGTCCGAATGCCGGCAGTGCCCGCCCCGCCGATTATACATGTCAAATCGGCCAAAATGAAGGACAGCTCCTCAGACGGACAACCGCACGGAACACACCGAACAGACTCGAGTCACTGACCTCGCCAGACTGTCAAACGGCCGATTATCGGCTCTGTGTGTCCGGGCCTTTATGCGCACTGGGTCACTGAAAGCTGCAGTACTCCCGTAACTGAAACCAACTTTATGACTGCGAGCACCACCACTGCTGCTGCCACCTGTACACCTGCTGCTGCTCTACTACAGTGGTTGGTGTTTGGTTACATTATAGCAGGGGTCATCTATCACCTCATGTTTGGTTGACTTTTTGTTACTGTCCCTTCTCACCTACTGACCTGCTCTAATGTCTGTAAACATGAACTGAGAAGCATAGATTTTGTGTGTCCGCTCTGGAAAATTCCCTTGGCTGATTAAAAAAATAAATAAAAAATAGGTCAAATAAACTGAAACAGAGCTTATATGATAAGACTTTTTAAACAACCAATTCACAGATTGATATTGAACTAAACTACTTCATTATAGTTTCCACTCTTGACAACACTAATCTCAGATACATAACTCAAACCAACTACTGGAAAAACAGGGAGCTTGATAATGATCTTTCTGTCCTTTTAATGTTTTGAGGTCAAAAGCCGTAAGAAGTAAAGATTTATAACAAGCACCAAAGTTAAGGCAGAACTGTGAAACGCTGGAATAAGAAATATGATCTTCTTCTCTGATATAATGGAAAGCAACACTGTTAGAGGCCAGCTAAGGAACATGACGGTGTCTGTCTCAAGTGACCATCGCATTTCCCTTCACAGCCTCAGCCAAAAACACACTCTCAACCAGCACATGACACGATCTAAATAAAATATCTAAATGTCTCTATTTTGACATCACAGTACCACAAATCAGGGCTTGTTCTCTGAAATGAACAACTAAATATCTACTGATCTATTGATATTTTGAGTTGCTAGGAGACAGTATTTTGTGTCAGTGCTAATGCTGTGCTCACAAATTCAACCTATTATACATGTATGTGCCAGGAAACTGCACATTTCCCTTACTAAAATGTAATGCTGTCATAGTGGAAATTCCTCAAGTTACACAAATTCTCGACATTATAATCAACACTAATAAGGAACACATCTATTCAGAGGGGGAGGAAATGCTAATTTAACAGCATGATGTTTCCTGATAGCATCAATGAGTGCTTATGGTTTCAGATAAACAAGTGCTGTGTGAATTTTGTCATTTTTCAAAGCATGAGGAACAGGTTTTGTTTGTTTCGGTCAAATATTGAGTTTGAGAAGTTTCACAAGTACAAATAATGGCAGCAGCATTCTTAATGTAACATGTAGCCCTGTGACCTGAGGCCTATTAAATGACAACCAGTCAAACGCCTGAGCTACTGTTTGAACCATAGGTGTTCTCTGGATAAACAGAGTCATTTGACTGTTTTTTTCATTAGTCTACTTGAGATTTATAGTCTCCCATCATCATGTCCTTGTGCAGTGGAAAAAAACGGTGACAGTAACAAAATTGCTACATGATGTCAGGAGAAACATTCCTTTTTTGCTGTCACTTGGAAGTCAGTGAAACGTGGCCGCACATCGACTAAAAAGACATAACACAATGTACTGGCCTACATTCTTTCTTTCTTTCATTCATTCATTCACTGAAGCCCTGTGGCTAAATTCACACATACATCTTCTACAAAAACCTAGGAACTATAATGGAGCGGTCCCTCAGCAGATTCCTGTCAACGTTTCCTTGACCAAGGCATGCAACTCCCCCAGAGACGTCAAGTTTTGCTGCCCAAAGGCCACTAATTAAGCACTGCTGCTCCACCCTCAAACACCCATGCATAGATGAAGTGAAAATTTGAATGTCCTGAAGTCCTCATAGTGCAGGGGTTTTATTTCAAAAGCAGACAGACACACACACACACACATCATGCACACGCAATGTGTTAAGCTAAAGGTCAGTGTGGCAAGGAGCAAGGTTGGGGGGTGAGGAATGATTTGTATCGATGTAGGTGAAAGGTCTTGGTATAAAAAGGTACGGTATATGTGTGTATACCGCCTGACTTAAATAACAAAGTGCAGAAGGCCTCATAAATGCATGTTTTTTTTTTTCACCATGCTTACTTTTCAAATTTCAAACTATTGGCAGCAACTGTTTCTGTTAAACGTCCTATTGTTAAAAGACCTCCTTTATTCTCAGGCATGGTGTTTGTGTGCAACAGGACAAGAACAACACTTGCACAGCACACTTGTGATAAGACAAAAAAATACACCAGCGGGCAGCTGAACACGGTCTGCATATAGTGGTTACCAGGGCTCCAGACTAACTTTTTTCACTAGGAGCACAGTGGCCCCCCAACTGAAAATGTTAGGGGCGCAACCAGAAAATTTAGGGGCACACACCGTAAATCAACATGCTAACCAAATATTCACATTTCTACTAATTTCCACTGTATTACTAATAAACACTTTGATAATAGATGCAGAAATTACAATGTGCTGTTTCAAATTCAGTGTCACTTTTGAAGATGCAACATAGAAGGTTAACCAACAGCACCATCGTTGTCATGAAAAACAAAAAATATGTATTATATATATGCCAGCTCTAGTCTACAATTACTATCAGCATTACAATTAAACATGCATTGTTTAGGCTACTACTGAACCAATATTGGTACTGATACCTGAAATTCGGTTCCGTTACCCAATGGTACCTTTTTTTGGTACTTTCCGTCTATAATTACAAAACAATTATTTCAGTTGTAAAAATGATTGCAAACCTATTTATCCTATGTACTTAGAACATTGTTATTTTATTAATTAAACAAAATCCTCCTCCTCCCAAACCCATCCCTACAACCTATTAAACTGAATAATTATTCATTTCTTACTCACTGTAACTTTTATGTTTTTGTATTTGGATATTCTTTTTTAGCCTGTTTTATTTTCATGACCGTTTTTAACTGCTCTTTAATGTTTCATGTAAAGCACTTTGAATGGCCTTGTTGCTGAAAGGTGCTGTAGAAATAAAGTTGCCTTGCCTTACAACCTCAGCCTGTCAGTCAGTCACCAGGGCACAGAAACCACTGTCGTGCCTGCTTAGGAAGTGTGTAACATCAACAGCACCGCGACCGCTTTCGGCTCTCCATTAATATCATATCGCAGCAAACGCTGTCTGCGTGAAGTTTTGAAAAACTGTAACCACACTTGAAACCACTTTATCGGCATTTCCGTCTCCGCTCTCTGTCAATTTTCAGAGAGGACAGATAAGCTTGAGCTTACGCGCTCTCAGGTACTGAAATTTCGACGTTTAACGTGTAAAAAAGGGGTCAAATTTACTGGTCGCACATGTGCGACCGGATGTAAAATTCAGTCGCGCACACTCAAATTTTGAGTCTGGAGCCCTGGATACAATAATATGCACTCATTACTAAGCATAACAATATTTTGTCCTCCACAGGTTGCTGTTTATCTTAGAATAGATAATTGTGTTTTGTTATTTAAACAAACGATTGAGGAAATAAACTTTCTATTAACTAGTCTATTGACAGACTTCCAGCTGACAGCGGGGTCTGTGAGCATCACTGGTCGGCCGGCGAGGGAGCGATCCCGGCCACCACCAGCTGGCTGTCACGTCAGACTGGAGCCTCTCAAGTCTGACAACATCAGTGCAAATGTGCAATTGGCCATCAATTGTCGTAAAAATGCCCACATTCAAACTCTACACAGTTGATTCTTGCATGAAAAAGTCTCAAAAGTGAATTTAGTGATGAAATAGCAGACAAAATAGTTGTTGGCTGCAGCTACTATGGCAAACTACCGATCCAGATTCTAGATATAGATTAGATTAGAATAGATTGCTTTTCCTTGGGTTACCGGATGTTAACACTGAATTTTAAACATTAGATTTTGCAGCTGAATTTGGCCTGTTGAACTTGAGAAAGTTGAAAATATATTAGTTGGATGTAATACATTGTATTTTGCATCTGCAACTATTTCTATCAATTATTTGATTTTTCAAGCAGAAAAGCCAATTATTCCCTTGTTCCAGGAGAATAATCCTTGTAAGTATTACTACTACTACTACTACTACTACTACTACTACTACAACAACAAAGGTCACCTGCAATATGACTGCTGTATCAAATACATTAATACCTCCTACTAGCATTGGCCCTCCAGCAACTACTACTACTAGGTTTACCTAAACAATAAACACTTTACTGTATCTGAATTCATTTCAGTCTACGAATCCACACAGGCAGGTTAACATGCATGCAGATCATTGCGGAATGAGATTTATATAACAGGCAACTTGGCTGCTATCTTTTCTACTGTCTAGTAACACATCACATTAAAGAGAACATGAGGACAGAACCCCCCCCCAAACAAATCACCTACACCCTTACTGAAACTTGTGAGCACACACTGTTCACAATCCATCTGCAACAGGAAGTGGTAGAACACTGACTTGACCTGTGGCAGACCTTTTTGACAAACCTATATATATATATTTTCATGGGAGTTAATCTGTGACTAAATTACACTCAGACTATAACCAGCTGGAAACTGTACTCATTGCCCTAAACATGTTTCAAGTCACCACCTAACTTTACCAAAAAACATCCAGGGTTCTAAACGTAGGTCCTATTTTTACATGTTATGACTTTTCTATGATTCTCAATAGCTAAAATGTTCATTTTCTAGGAGCATTGCCCATCAAACTTACCGCTCCAGCCCCGACCCCCAACCACCTTGTATCGGCAGCCAAAGCCTAGTCTCAACAATTGAACTACTATGAAATCCCTCCCTATAGAGATTCCAAGAAAAGTATGTTTTTCCCCGTCTTCCTTCCTATATTATAACACCCTGGTATCTGTAACTCAATGTGAATTTTAGTCAAAACTCTGAGTCACACCTTTTTGTTCAAGTCAAAATTTCTCAAAAACTGAGACCAAACATTGCATCAATTTGCCAATTCAGATTTCTTTGAAAGCTTGGGCAAAAACAACTTAGTGCTGTAGATACTGCCGCTAAAACTGTATGTAAAACTTCTTTTAACATATCTGTAGCTCAAATCACAATTTAACTTAACAGTGTATGATAAAATCGTACTTCTTACAATGGTGTTTCTGTGTCTATATCAAATTAATTTTGTTGGGAGAAGCACTGTTTCTGCAACCTTTCTAAATACTGATAATAAAGCCTACCAATTCTACTGAGCTTTCTGTTTTTATTTAAGGGGACCCCACACAGTAGATGTGATGGTGCAACACGCCTCAGTGTGAATTTCCCCATTGTGGATTAATAAAGGATTTTGAATCTTTGAACCTCCTTCAAAGCCACTTATCTCACCGACACATGGACACACAAGCGGAAGACTACACTATGAAGATGGTTGGGTCTTCCACTATTATGGTTTTGGCTGTAATGGTATAACTTTAACTTTTAACAGTATGTGCCAAATTGCCCACAAAGCAGTTTTGCTCTGCACTGAAATACTCATTTAGTAAAGTATTTATTGTCTGGTTTAAACATTGGTATGAAAACAGGTGACAACATCTCATCTGGGTTTTTCAAATGAAAAATAATATAAAAGAAGAAGTGTAAAAGAAACTGTAGAAAGAGCTGAAGAATGGGCCTGTTTGTTCAAATAAATTGTTATTAAATTCTTAAACAGTCAATGAAAATTGCTGCCAAATTACTTCTGGTGTAAACCCAGGGTACTGCAGCCAGTCTTACCCAAAAATAACCCCAATCCAACCACCTCAAACACTGATTAGAAAAAAAATCTGAGGACAAAAGTGAAAAATCACATCCCCGAGGGGAATACATTCCAGGGTCAGCCCTCAGTAAGGGAAAGGCTTAGAGGGTTATCTGGGTTTATCAGGACGGCTGGCGTCCATCCAAGGATAACTCAGCTATAAACCAGGGGCGCTTTGACTGGACATTTCAAAGTTAACTGATGAAATGTCCACTTAATTACGTAATCTGGTCCAATTCTGGTGTGGGGCCTCTTTCTTTCTCAGGCTACTGAGCGTAACAGCAACCACAGCAAATGATCAATGCCTTATCAGCTGTATGTTCGTTGCAACATCACACTTCTCCAGTTATTTGTCCATCCATAATCACACCATACAGACCATATTACACTGGATGAAAATTTTGATTTTGTTGTTTGGTGATGTTTTCTCATGATAATTTTCCTGTTTCCAGATTGGTTTATTTAGCTTTTCATACTTACAAATGAACTTACTAATGAAATATCAGTGAAAGGAGAAAAAAGGAAAGGAAAGGAGATAGCCGGAAAATGAATGGAGATAGCCGGTGCGTAAGTTAACATTGAATGTACAGTATTTCCACCTTGTAGCTGGAGCCACATTATGAATAAAGAACTGCACCCACAAAAAATAAAAAGTGCTTCTGATTATGGGTAAGTGATATGCAATAACAAGTAAATACCACAACATTATCACAATATTGAGGGTGCTTTATTTACTTAAGCATCCATATTTTCTTTGTAAAAGGTTGATCCAATGCTCGGCCTATTGTGTCAAATGATTTTAGTGTTTTGCTGGATAAAATCTCATTGTTTTCAAAATATGTCTACTCTAGTGTGTCGAAGGTCTCATACTGTGAAAGATGTAAGTAGAAACTTAACTTGTTATTCGTTTTTACATTAGAATGATTAACCACAAAATCTCAATATAAGAATTTTGTCATTACAAAATCATACGGTGAGAGAATAAATGATCAAATTGAACTATTGGCCAGTTCTGATTTTGATTAATGTTGTAATATGCAAGTTTCAGTTATATAAATGTGAAAGTAGACACTAAAAAGGATGTCTCCAACTATTTCTCTCTCTCTCACTAACACAATTACAGATAGATGTAATGAATGCTGACAAGATGGCTTAACAACAAGGCCCCTAAACATGCAGCTGGTCTCACTGCAAACAATTCGGCATAAGAACAAGTTTAACCATGACAGCCACAATCAGCCACAACAAACCCTGGGGCTTGACTAAACAGCCCTGAAAAGGAACAGTGAGGAAGTTGACACTGAAATTCCTTGCTGTGAACACTATTTAGCTGCCTGCAAAAGCATGACAGAAAATCCAAAGAACAGCACATATGTTTATGTATTCAAGAGTATACTGTTTGCCTTTTTATCCTGGTTCAAATAGCCTAATACCAAGTTTGAAAGAGAAACTTAACCTCACCTTAAGAAAAAAACGAGTATAGACATTTAAATCCTTTCTTTGTTTTAATAGGCTTTCTCGATACAGTGAAACACAAATCAGCTCACACTTACCAGGTTTCTTTTCACTTATAAACTTCATTGTGAGGCAAAATATCAGCTCACAGGTGAAAAATCAAATAAACGATATTAGACACGTTCGTTACAGAAGAGCTTAGAAGGCCTCAGTCAGTCTTGGGTATTTAAAGAGACTTCACACACACACTGAATAAAACGACACTTTTCTACATTCTGCATAGAAACTGTAAAGTTTTCCTGATGATCTTTACTCACATTCTCCGAAATACTTGACAAATAAGGGGGCGGGGTCCCCCTGCCTCCTGAAGGCAAAGGTCGGGTGTTGATTGGCCGAGGCAAGCCAGACCCACTTATCAGGAGCTTTTTCACCACCGGGAACCGACCAATCACAGCTCACCAAATTCAACCTAAGCTCATAATAACAAAAGGGTGTCTCCCTGACAACAACAGACTTGTAGATTGGAAAGATCAGCCGGAGACACTAACAACCTAGCTAATCTCATAAAAAAAAGAGACCTGTAGGGACAACATTGTTATCTGAAACACAAACCACGAAACGATAATAGCAGTTAATAAGGCTGTGAACGGAGGTTATTGCTCTCTCATTACAACACGGCACGGTTGTGATCGGTATTACACAGCCGAGGGTTGCAGTTAACCCCAGTTCATACAAACACCACCGCTTTCACCATCAGAACAAGTCATACCAGCCCATGCAGCACACTGCATAACTTAACGAGAGTCTAGCTATTACATTTGATTTTCACAAGGTTAACACTTACGGGGTCTGCTCCGCCTCAACGACTCCGTCCTCCTCCGTAGCCTGCATCTCTTCGCCGGGGACCCGTTGCACTCCGCATCGTCCCCGCGGTGCAGATGATGCATGTTCTCAAACGTGCTGCTGTTGGGTCCGCCGGTGCTCGAGCCGAATGTATTGCTACTGCAACAGCTGCCGTTAGCGTGAAACCCCCTCTGGCTCTGACAGTTGTTGACATGAAAGGGTCCCGACGCTCCTTTCTTGTCGATCATTGACTTGGCTTTATCCATGGCAGCAGCTAGCCTAGCCTAGCATCTGCAGGAAAAACAAATGTACTAGCTAGCCCGGCTACTTTAGCTTAGCTAGCTAATGTTAGCCCTGCTGCTTGTAAGCTAGTGAGACAGTAGCGCGAGCAGCTAAACCGTATCCTTTTCCGAAATGTAACGTATTTTACCATAGAATATCACGCTAAAATGTAACGCGCATTTTTTATATAATTATGTATGAAATGGAAATGCGAGCCGTCGCTAAAATGCAGTGTTTTCTTTGAGGTCACTCGCGGTCATTTCCCCACATTGAGATTCTGGCAGGCGCGGCAGCAGCAGCAGCCGGTGTGTGGCGTGTGTCTGTCTGTGTGTGTGTTTCTGTTGGTGGACTGCTACGTCACACCAGCTCCTCCAGCCGAGGCCCGAACCTGTTTACCTCCTCCGACCGGTTTTCTCTTTTCTCAGCACTGTAATTCTACACTTAAACACAAAGAAATTCAAAACAGGGCTCGCCCTTGTCGGCTATACAGTAGCAATGAGGCGCGGTTGCTCCCAGCTGGAATATTAAACAAACACACACAGTACCAGTCCGTGCAGCTGTGGGCGCTTTATTTAAGACCCTGTTCGCTGTCACCCTCATTCCCCACAGTCGACGTAGGCCTACACGTGTGATGTAGGCCTACGCACAAAGCTGCCAATCAAAATGTGCATGCAAATGAACTGTTGTAACCCTGTAGTTGCATGCAATAGCATAGCCTAATGTAGAAATGCCTTTCTTTCAGGAGTAGCCTAATAACAAGTATTTTGTCATCCTGCAGATCATTTCTAGTCATTGTATCTGATTTGTGCATAATATGGGATCTTTACCACAATTAGACGTTGAAAGAAATGAAAACATGTAACACCGTCACAAAGAAATTGTCTTATGTATAGTCATATTAAGGTTAACATGCATTTTAAAAGCCACCTGATTATTTAAAAGAGATCTGATATCAAACAGAGCATTAGATAGCAAGCACAGTCAAGATACAAAGGTCAAACAACAACACTCCGCTAGATAAGGAAAAGCAATAACTGGGACCATTCAGAAGACAACATTTCTTTCTTTCTTTATTTCGTTCGTTCTTGGCAATTCATTCCTGAAATCTCAGTTTTCAAATGCTGTATATGTGTCTAAAGCTATAGCTTATGGTTAAGATATAAAAAAAAATTGCGTTACAAAATTGATCAGATCAGTAAGCAGACATAATGAAGGACTTCTAAAGCCTCTAAAGCCTAAAGTTTTTATCCTTTTTGATTTATTTTATATATAAAGAATTACTTAAATGTCACAGTTGAACTTACATATTTTAAACATAAATATTCTATCTAAATGTGCAATTAAGCTATGTAAACTGACTCTTTAAAGAACAAACAACCTACAAACAAACATAGGTTATATAGTCATAACTAAGACACAGACAACAGACAAATTGAAGTTCATAGTAGTGAGGTAATACCATAAGAAATAGAGCTAATATTAACAAGCACCATAAAGAGTAAAAATGCACCATAATGATTAATGTAACATTCTCTCCATTAAATGTATTTAATTAAAGTCACAAGTGGAGCACTGCAGAC
This sequence comes from Sander vitreus, assembly GCF_031162955.1. Classification (NCBI taxonomy): domain Eukaryota; kingdom Metazoa; phylum Chordata; class Actinopteri; order Perciformes; family Percidae; genus Sander; species Sander vitreus. Next base: position 23,868,542 of record NC_135871.1, read on the forward strand.
ATAATCTCAATCACTAAGGACTTATCATTGTATGTTATGATATCACCGTTTCATCACCATCACTTGCAGGACATATACAATAAGGAAGGCCATCATACTACAATAAACGCAATTTGCATAATTTCCATAATGTCACATTTGTGACATTATGGAAATTATTGCAAATTGCGTTACATACATAGCCATACATGTGAGGAGTATGGCTAGTAACCAAAGAGCACTAATGGAGTCTTGAAATGCTGCCATCTTCTGGTTAAAAGTAATGAACTGTGTTGTAAGAGACGTTTGCATTGAGCAACTGCAATAAATGTGAGGATTTTAACCCTCCTGTTGTCCTCGGCTCAAATCTGACCCATTTTCAAAACGTTTTTTTCAACCAAATTTAACCCTCGTGTTGTCTTCTGTCGACCTGCAACTTTTAGTTTTTCTGGGTCAAAATTTAACGTTTAGGTCGTCTTTTCCGACACTTTTTCAGACGTTTTTGTCACTTTTTCAGATTTGTTTTGTCGATTTTTTGACGTTTTTGTCAATTTCTTTCCCCTTTTTTTCAACGTTCTTTTCTCATTTTTTTTCAAACGCTATAAAATTAAATAAAACACCCAAATTCAATGAAAGAAGTGAACTGATAATTTATTTTACTTGTGAAGAGTCATGGTTGTATGGAACCATCCACGTTACTTTATTTTTTCTTTGACAACAAACTTTTTTTAAATGGGTCAAATTTGACCCGAAGAGTGGGCTGGCTTCTAAGATAGAGTGAAATACTTTTTTGTACCATATAGTTGTAATAATAGTCTAACAAAATGAACCTTGTTACACTGATGGGTAAGAATTAGGTCAACGTTGTATAAAAATCCCTTAACAAGATTGAGTTCAGTCATTACCCAGCCAATTAGTCATAGCCCACTGTGCCTTACATCTTTATCATTAAAATGTACCTCTGACCACACAGGTGCTGCGTTAACAAAAATACATTTTATATAACCCCTTTTTATCTTGGGCAATGGTTTTATGTTATCGCTTAGTATCTTTCAGTGAAACCACATAGTGGTAATTTGATACTGTGACACATAATTCAGCTGTCTAATGGCATGACATAAACTGATGTTATTCAACAATAAGACATGAAACACAAAAAGGAATATGTGAAATGTCTTTCAGGAATCACACAAATCGTTCCTCACATTTTGGGAAACATGCTTTTATTTGTTTTCAGGAGAGTTGGATGAGAAGATCAGTACCACTCTCATGTCTGTCTGTTAAGAGGTTGGTCCTGGTGGTTAGCTTAGCTTACCCCAAAGACTGGAAGAAGAGGGAAACTCTCTGTGCTACATTATATCATTAGTAAGTATATTATTGCATCAAATCCAAATAAGGCCTTGATGTATGGCTGTATTAACAACATCGACAACAAGTATCAGAGGTGATTTAAGCAATTTGGCTGGTTGTGAGGTAGTGAAAGAGGTTTGTATGGGAGTGTTTAGACCGTCACTCCTCTGGTTTTCAGTGAAAAGTCCAGCTTATTGCATGGTCTAGACAGCGATGAGAGGTTTAGCATCATGAATAGAGATGAGTAAAGTCACCTCTCTTTTTGTACATTTATTGTTTCTACCAAGGAAGTTCAGTCCCATCCCAGTTGTACGCCCTGCCAGTCTTTTCAATATTCAGTGCGTCAATAATGCTCATCAGATAGTTCACGGAGTGTTCTGCACTGAACAACTTGTCTTTTGGCACGTTCCTGTGATATGGCTGGGAGAGGTCTGTGTTGACTGTTCCTGGATGTAAGGACACACAGATCACCTGGAAAACCAAAAACAAGTTAATTAACCCTTTATAAGACAAAAGCAATGGGTTTACATGCTGGTTTTGTATGACAGACTGAGGCTAACAACAGCCTCATTTGTTTGTGGTATTTCCAAAATAAAAATGTTAACGTTGTAGTTATGAGAACACTCAAACCTACCTTGGGCCGACTGCGTCCCAGCTCTATAGAAAGATTCCTAGTAGCCATCTTGAGAGCTGCTTTAGACATTCTGTAGTTGTACCAACCACCAAGACCTGAGAGGAGGGGTTGGGGGTGGAGGGTGGAGAGAGGAAAACATAGAGGAACACAAATGAATCAGCATGCATGCATACATGACCACAGAGTAACCACCAGAAACACAATACCTACCATTGTCGCCAATGGATCCCACATTGGCGGTGATGTTGACGATGATGCCGCTGTGCTGCTTTGCTTTCTCTGCAGGCTGCTGACCGAAACTACCGCCACCCTTCTGAAGGAGGGGGGGCAAAATACGTAGCCATGACCAGGGGACCCACTGTGTTGGTTGTCAAGGTGGAAATGATGCCCTGAAAGGGAGAATAAATGAATCAATACAGACCAATGGTTTAATCAATCGAAAGACGTGGTAGGAATTTGGTCGAGCTGAATGAATGGGTGTAAAAGGGTGACTGGTAATGGCAATTTTATTTATAAAGCAACTTTCATTATACATACACTCAAAGTGCTTTACATTAAAAGACAAAATATAAAAAAATATAAGCATAAACTGGTGGTTCCTTGGACCTCTGGATAGACACAGCTGGGGCACAGTATGAAGGATAGTATGAGTCTATTGAGTGGCTGGAAGAACCAGTGTAGGAAATGATCTTCTTTCTACTTCAATGAAAGAAGAAATGGCACCAGACTCAGTACAAAATATTGCCCTTTAATGTAGACTTCCATTAAAAACACAAACACACCTATTGGAAGAGAACATTTAAAGTGTGGTGAAATTAAGAGCCTTGCTCATGCTCGTGGATGATGCACCTAGCAGCATTTATTTCAATACAATCTCGATCTCTTCAGCATTGTTATGCTTCCTACAGTTCTCTGTGGGTGAAGCGATAGCAGGCGAATATATATATATATATTTGCAGAATTCAAGCCCCAGTCCTCTGCTGGCCCCTTGAATAAGCGCCACAGGGGAAGCCATGACAGGTAAGTGACATAACCATAATACTGGAGGCCGGCGGATGTAGCATATTTGCTGCCTTCAATTCCACCCGAATCATCGTAAAGTCCTGTTTTCGGAAAAGATAGTAGAATAGAATAGAATTGTGCTGACAGACTTTCAGAAGGCCTGTAAGCAACTAGTATACCCTAAACCTTTGTCTATAGCAGCGCTGAAAATTGATTTGAAATCAGTATTGATTTTCTTTTAAAATAAATTCAAAACTGGAGGCTAACGAGAAGAACCTGAAGGCAACATGTTTCATAACAGCCTACAGTGCTGCAGGTGTCTACTTTGTATAATATTGCAATACTGTGCACTGGTCAGATATGGAGCTGTAGAGCTGCAATTAACAGTCAGTAAGCAGAACAAAAATAATTTGTCTTCAGTTTGAGTACTTAATTTGATTTTTACAAACCTTTACCTTACGATTTTTTCTCTGCAGTGCTGACAGGCACAGATTAAGAATGCAGAGGCCCATGGGCACAAAATCTGACAGGTCTGGCAATGCCAGACACCTAACGATAGACTTGATTTACAAACCCCAATTCCAATAAAGTTGTGACGTTGTGTAAAACGTAAATAAAAACAGAATACAATGATTTGCACATCTTTTCCTACCTATATTCAATTGAATAAACTATAAAGACAGTATATTTAATGTTCAAACTGATAAACTTTATTGTTTGTTTTTTTTTGCAAATATTCATTCATTTTGAATTTGATGCCTGCAACATGTTCCAAAAAAGCTGGGACAGGGGCAACAAAAGACTGGGAGAGTTGAGGAATGCTAAAAAAAAAACAACTGTTTGGAACATTCCACAGGTGAACAGGTTAATTGGTCATGATTGGGTATTAAAGGAACAAGGATGGAGCGAGGTTCACCACTTTGTGAACAACTGCATGAGCAAATTGTCCAACAGCTTAAGAACGTTTCTCAACGTACAATTGCAAGGAATTTAGGGATTTCATCATCTACAGTCCATAATATCATCAAAAGATCCAGAGAATCTGGTAAAATCTCAGCATGTAAGCGGCAAGGCCGAAAACCAACATTGAATGGCCGTGACCTTGGATCCCTCAGGCGGCACTGAATTAAAAACCAACATCATTATGTACACGTGGGCTCAGGAAAACCATTGTCAGTTAACACAGTTCGTCGCTACATCTACAAGTGTTAAGTTAAAACTCTACAATGCAAAGCGAAAGCCATATGTCAACAATACTCAGAAATGCCGCCGGCTTCTCTTGGCCTGAGCTCATTTAAGATGGACTGACGCAAAGTGGAAAGTGTGCTGTGGTCTGACAAGTCCACATTTCAAATTGTTTTTTGGAAATCATGGACGTCATGTCCTCCGGGCCAAAGAGGAAAAGGACCATCCAGATTGTTATCAGCGCAAAGTTCAAAAGCCAGCATCTGTGATGGTATGGGGGGTGTATTAGTGCCCATGGCATGGGTAACTTGCACATCTGTGAAGGCACCATTAATGTACATACAGGTTTTGGAGCAACATATGCTGCCATCCAAGCAAAGTATTTTTCAGGGACATTCCTGCTAATTTCAGGATGACAATGCTAAGCCACATTCTGCACGTGTTACAACAGCGTGGCTTCATAGTAAAAGAATGCAGGTACTAGACTGGCCTACCTGTCTCCCATTGAAAATGTGTGGCACATTATGAAGCGCACAATACGACAACGGAGACCCCGGACTGTTAAGCAACTAAAGTCGTACATCAAGCAAGAATGGGAAAGAATTCCACCTACAAAGCTTCAACAATAAGTGTCGTCAGTTCCCAAATGCTTATTGGGTGTTGTTAAAAGAAAAGGTGATGTAACACATGGGTAAATATGCCCCTGTCCCAACTTTTTTGGAACGCATTGCAGGCATCAAATTCAAAAAGAGTGAATAAGCTATTTGCAAAAACACAATAAAATGTATCAGTTTGAACATTAAATACCTTGTCTTTGTAGTGTATTCAATTGAATATAGGTTGAAAAAGGATTTGCTAATCATTGTATTCGTTTTTTATTTTTGTTTTACACAACTTCCCAACTTCATTGGAATTGGGGTTTGTACACCAACCCATCTTTGAGTCAGAATCTCACGGATCACAGGTTTTGCTGTAACACACCATAAACAAGTTTGTTATATAACAGATATTATGAGGAAACAGCGACATTAGAATATTATTTTGGGGAAGTACCACTGGAAATATAGCATTTGTCATTTAATTAACCACCATCCAAAAGAGGAAGATTTGTCTTTCTCAGTTTATGGTCTTTCTCCACTCCAGTAGGTGGCGGTAACGTTTTACCAAGAGGAAAGCATTAGATTGTTTCAAGACTGATGTAAAATGAACTAAATGTATGAATATATATTTTAAAAAACACATACACAACACATATTGTTTATATCAATAAACAAAGATTAGACGAATTATAGCACGCATTAGAGCCCACAGACGGTAATTTACAGTCTATGGTAAAGCTCAAGCCCAAGCATGAAGAGGAGCCCGGTTGCCTGGCGACCAGTGGAAGTGTAGCGTCAGCTAGCTAGCTAGGCTGTCTGCTAACACATGGAATATGCCCCATAAACAGCGTATAAATGCCACCAAAACGAAAAGGACGTTTGCAGCTTGTCCAGAGAGAAGTGGACGAAATCACAAAACAGGTTTGTTACAGGAAAACTTACTTCACAACAGTTACCTTGTTGCAGCTGTCGCACTTACCGACCACTTTTTAAATAAAGTGATCCCCAAGGCTTGAGCTATAGCTAACTGTTAGTAGCTCCGTATTTAATTAGCTAGCTACGTTTTGACCAATTTGTTGTAAAAGCCCTTTGCTGTTACAGAAGTGCTTTGTGCTAGCATAGATGTACATACATGACTGAAGATGAAGCACGTATGGTCGTTCAGTAACGTTAAGCAATGTAAACAAAGATAAAAGTCAAAGAGAATTTCCCTAAAAGTAAGTGCTTTTGGGTTAATGGGGTGAATGCCGAATTTTCCAGAACACATTAAGAGAAATGCCTTATGATTTGTTTAATGAAGTGCTCAGTCAAGAAGTAGGGAAACATTAAAAAGCCAGATTTTAAATTAAGATTGGCTAGGAACATAGGATATTTGGTGACCATGAATATTTTCTTTTTTAACAAAAGGCATTCATAGGCTGGCCTGTAGTTTTGTTGCCAGCAAAAACATCCAACATATGGAACAGATCTGAGCTATGTGGTTAACAGAATATTATCATTAAACATCCATTATATACTCTGTGAATTGCACAGATGTACTCAACTATCAACACCCTTGTATTTACTGTCAATTACTCTTGTTTTTCTAATCCAGGTTGACAGTCTGGTGAAGGATGTGCAGAGTCAGGATGGAGCCACTGAAGAGGCATTTCGGAGGTAAACAGCTCCAACAAAGCCACACCAGTGCTCCCTAAACTAGTTTTACTCACAGTAACTCCAGTTAAGACTAGGACCCTCTTCAAGACAATCACTGAAAACTATTGAAGGGACATGGTTTTACTCCGCTTTTTGTCCTTTTACTTTTTTCCCTATCTTATTGTGATTTGGTTGATTGTATTGCCTTTTTCTTAAACAATACTTTGATATATATATATATATATATTATTTTTTTTTATCTTAATGTCCAATTCCAAACAGTTGTCAAGAACTGCAGATGTCGGCAGAGAAGACACTAAGGACACTGAAGAAACTGACCAAGGTTAGTGTGCTGTATAGTCTGTACACTTGTGAATAGTTTTAAGTATATTCTTTGTAATAAGTATGTAATACAATTATTCAGTTCCAATCCTAGATGACCTCCAAAATTGCAACCAAACCATCACAATGTGGTTTAACTGAAATATACTAAATAACATAAAATCATTGCCCATTGCAAGAGTAAAAGGGGTTATGTGGGCAACATTTACCATAGCGCCTGTGTGAGTCAGAGGTACATTGCAGTGATGTGACCAATACTATTGCTTGACCTATATCAGTGGTTTATCCTGAAAATTGGTTACATTTATGGTTCCAAATCATGTCCTGTTTTCTGAATGGAAAAATCATGGAGGCAGCATTCCAATTATCATGGGAGAAACCAGACTGATGATTTTGTTTGTGTTGGCAGCTACAGTCTGTTCAATGACAGGAATATGACAACATGAGCACAGTACTGTACATTATTGATTAAATAATAGATCAAATACAATTTTCAAAGAAAGTCAGGTATCACTTACAGGCTATTTTGGTATTGCTTAACAATTGCTCATATCAACCAACTGTATTGTGTATTGTTCTGCTCTCTTAAGGTAGCTACGCTAGCTAAATTAACGTTGTAATTTGTTGCTTGATTTTCTAGGCAGATGAGCTGGCTCCAGTGGGGAACTATGATCAGAGGAAGCAGGAAGAGGAGAGACGACTGCTGAAGATCTTGGAGCGTGTAAACACACTCTCTCTGGAGCTTTCACCACCAGGACCCAGTACTGCTGCAGGGTCAGTGGCCTGTGTGTTCATTGCAAAGAAAATAAAGAGATGTGATAGGGGTCATTTATGATTGCTTTATTATAGACATACTCTCTCTTTGTTATCCAATTATATAAATCTCATTCCTCTCTGCAACGGCTCAATTTCCCCACAATTTATCCTTTGTAACGAAGTTGCACGGAAACATACATTTCAAAGCATCGATCACATCCAGCTCATTTGAACTTTAAATCTCAGTGTTGTTTTTTTTCGGGTTTAGCAGAAAAATAAAGACATTAGTTTGCCATCTCATCCAAAATGTTTCACTTTACCATGTTGTAATCCACAGAAATGTTTCAAAGGAAGACAGCAAGGAAAAGGATGAAGACGACGAAGATGAAGACGACGAAGATGAAGTCGACGAAGACAGTGCAGATGATGAAGCTGATGGTGCTGATGAAGATGAGAAACAAGCTGTGAAACCGCCCTCTCAGTCAGACCCTCGCATCTACACAGCCCTCAGTGATTTCAAAGGAGAACAGGAGGGAGATCTGTCTGTTCAGGTGAAGTACTGCAGGGGTGAAGAGACGTGGTTATAATGAGTAGCCAGAGTTCAGCTGGAGATGCAAGCTTACAATTCCAGCATTCCCCTCGTGCAGCTTTCTTGCATCACTTGAAATTTACCCGTGTAACAAATGACTCTTTCAGGTCATGTATCTTGAGTTTTAAACCCTCTGCTCAAACCCAGGCCCAATCTCTTAAAGTGACCTCTTTTTTAACTGCTGCATGTGCTTGAGTACTGAGGTTTAGGAGCTGAGGCCTTTTTCGTGGTTCCCTGCTACTACCACAATGTATTTTTATCATCATGTCTAATAAGCCATTCAAAGCATCTCCAGTAATAACAGATAATCAGGAAATGAAGAAAAAAAAGTACTTTAAGTTTGTTGTCGACAGAACTTACAAACACAGTGCTTACAAAGTAAATTCAAAAGTCTGCTTTAGTTTTTTCTTTTTTTCCTTGCCACTCAAACATTGCTTTTTATTACATTTGTTAACAAAAGAGGGTGCTCTTGCCCCACAAATCATATGTGCACAGCCCTGCAGGTACGATGAAAGTGTGACAGAAAGGCTAACAGGGAAACATTATGAAGGGAAGTATTCCAGACAAGCTTGTCAACTACACACTTCTTTAATTTTAAGCAGAAAGTTTGTTAGTAATGCATATACAATGTGAAGTTACATGACTTGTTTGTCTCCCTGCTGTTTTCAGAGGGGGGAGGTATTGAGGATTATCAGGAAGACAGGAGATGGATGGTGGCTGGCTCAGGATACTAAAGGCAACACAGGAGTGGTTCCAAAAACCTACCTTAAGGTACACAAGCTGCTAAACCTCTGCATCACATTAAAGGTGCACTATGAGTTCCTGCATGGTTTCAGCGCAATTTCATTTTTGTCTCAAATCATAGGCATCTCTCCTTGATCAGCTAGCTGCCTGGCCCCTGAACACACTGTGAAAAAGCCCGGTCTCAGGAGACAACACAAGGGTCGTAAACGTCAAACTAACACTAGAAGCACAGGCTGTACACCTAAATAGAACAAACCACTCCAGCCAATCACCGACAAGATGGTTGGGGAAGGGGGTGGGAGTTAGTGACATTGAGTCAGTCATGACAATTACGGAATTGCTTGCTCTGTTTTGTTTGAAATTTACTTGGAACGTCAACAGAAGTGACCATGCAGGAACTCATAGTGCACCTTTAAACCTTCTTGTGTTGTTAAAGGGATATTTCACCGTCGTAAAGATGAATATATCTTTACATTGGGTCACTTATGTAGTAGAAATCTGAATTTTGTTTTAGAAATTGGTGGCTTCTAGGCCGAGAAAAGCCAGAAAATGTGTTTTTGGCTCATGTGGATGAAAGACACCAAATCCCAGAATACACTTGCTTCGCTGCTTTAGAGTCCACTCCCAAGCCACGCCTACCGTTTACAGACAGACTGAGACGGTCAACTCAACTGTGTTTTATTGTCATTTCAACCATATACACGAAACAAAGTTTCACCGTGGCTCAAGTGGTGTTACACATTTAAAATATATAAAAACGACATTATATAAAAACGACATACAAAAAGGCTACATTTAGTGCAAACACATAGGCTCCGTGAAGTTCAGCTAACGCATACTAGCATTAGCACTTGGTGGGCTGTAAACACCGAGTATAAACACAGCTGTAAATTTGCGTTGAATGTAGAATGGTCGGCATTTAACAGTCACAAACTCCACCAGCAGTTAGCAGTTAGTTGGATACAAATCACCCCATTTCTGCACCAGTCCTTGTTAACACAGCCCACCTCCACGAGTCTTACCCAGCGACAGAGCAGCCGGCCTGGTAGCTGGATAGTCCGGTAAACTGTTGTTCAGTCATGTTTCCACAACAACAAAAACACAGCAATCTCTGTCAAGTCTCTGAACTCGCGTTGGGAGTTTCGTTGAAGTTGGATGTAGTCCAGTTTGTTGTCTAATGTGCGGACATTTGCAAGCAGGATTGATGGAACAGGTGGCCGGCTAGCGTTAGCTTTCCACCTAGCTCGCCTCGAACTTCTGCACACCGCTGTCGAGGTCCCTTTCCCCGGCTATTTTCATCGGGCGACACCGCAGGCTGAGGTGCTGGTCTCCGTAGCGGACGAAGCTCACGTAGTGTGTTGAGTATTCCGTCTGTAATAAAGTGTCCTGCATATTCTCCGATCTGTACCAATGTATCCCGGTGGTACACATGTGCGGTAGTTTGAATGCACATAATGTTGTAAAAGTTTTCTGCTGAAAAGACGGAGCTCCCTGTTACCTAGCTTCAAGATGGCTGACACTCGTTTTGCTTCGGTAACCTACGGATAAAGACGACAGTCCAACCCCCTATGGGCGGGTTGAAAACATGCGGAAGTAGCCCCTACTACTGGCTGTAGTCTTACCATCATCTCGCTTCCGAAAAATCTTCCGATGACGCAAAAATTGTCGCTTTCCGTCATTTGAAGATTTTTTTCCAGACCCACAATACAGAGATCTCTCGTCTCAGGGGGACAAGAGGGAGGGAAGCACGGTCATTCGAAAATACTATTGTGTTTCTACTGATAAAAACCTTAATGCTAAATGGGTGAAGTATCCCTTTAATTTAAATACAAGTAGTTGTATTGTGTTATTGTAAACTGGCGAAACTCGGGATCTTTGGCTCACTTTTCAGATTGGCTCTGGTGTTGATGATGATGATTATGAAGATGAGGACGATGATGATGACAATGAGGAGGAGTCAGAGGAGGAGGAAGAGCAGATTGGCAAAGAACTGACTGATGACGAAGAGAAACAGAGGTTCTACATTTTAACCTACGTTTTGTAGATTTTGTAGATTGAGCGTTGTGGTCAGAAGTAACCTCGTCAGTGATTCTTGCTACTAAAGTGGAATGAGAGACTTCTCTGCACGACTAACACTCACTGATTATCAATCAATTCAATTTAAATTCCTCTGTTCTTCAACAGCAGTTCTCCACATTCCAACTGGAGTACTGTCAGAAAGGCTTTGACTGAGGTAAATATCTATACACTACAACTACTGCTACTGGAACTGATGCTACTGTTAATCTTCCTATCAACAAATATTAAATCCACAATATGTGAATTGTATATACAGTATATTTATTGTTTTGTGTGTGTGTGTGTGTGTGTGTGTGTGTGTTTTTGTGTGTGTGTGTGTGTGTGTGTGTGTCAGATTGATGCAACAGATGTGCTCTCTGCCATGGGAGCTATACCTTCAGGATTCAGACCATCATCTCTCAATAAACTGCTGATGGAGGAAGGTCATTATACAAACACACACACACACACACACACACAATCACACTTAATAAGGTATACCAATAAGTCAAGGGTTGAGCAGTTTTAGGAGCACTAAAAGTTAATTTAAAATGACAGGGATGCAGGTGCTGATGACAGCTATACTGTAGCACACTTGTCTCAGAACACACTACAGATAAATTAACTGTTTTGGGCTTCAATGAACAATTCTTTTCATCAGTTAAACTGCCAATTATCTTCTTGAATAATTGATGAATCATTTTGTCTATAAAATTTCCAAAAATTGTAAAATACAGATCACAATGTCCCAGAATCTAAGTGGCATCCTTAAAACCAATCAAAGAGCAACAGTCCTGCAGGTAGAAGCAGAGGCAGAGAGACCATTTGGGTTTTTCTTCACAATGTATACCACACCCACTACAGCTGCTAATGGTGCCAGTCACTATTAGTAGCAGTACTTCTTTAACCCAAAAATTACGTATGATTAAAAAGGCAAAGCAGTAACCGTTTGTGTGTCTTTTTTCTAGGTATAACATACAGAGGAAGTCACTATATTCAGCCTAAGCTCAGCCAATCACAGCTCTCCTTTAGTGACCTCTTCCTGGATCCAGACACAGGCAGGGTGAGACTGTGTGTGTGTGTGTGTATATATGTGTGTGTGTATATATATGTGTGTGTGTGTGTGTGTGTGTGTGTGTGTGTGTGTGTGTGTATATATATATATATATATATACTGTGTGTGTGTTTATTAAAGACAATGTTCAGATTCCTCACACTGTTAAGCATCCAGTAATGAACAGGCTTCCTTGACAAAAACAAATTTCTGTTAACTTATCAGTCTCCCGTTGTGACTCGTAGGTTCGTGCTCGGCAGGTCAGGACTTGTGTTTGTTTCAGTTTGTGGAGCTGCAAGATGATTCCTACTCCTGGGGTTGGAGTTCAGGTCCTCAGCAGACACATCCGCCTCTGTGCCTTTGATGGAACTCAGGTAAGGTATTTCTGCTGTATATACAGCTTTTTTTTTTTTACCCTACCCAAGTCTCTGCAGTGTGGAAACAATTTAATAAATACTGTTTTTTTTAAAATTATTAGCTAAATTAGATTACAAAATCCATGTAAAGTTGTATGCACATTTCACGCGATTCATCTCCATAATGTGTTTAGGAAAAATCATGTATAAGTTATTTTTTGGTATGTTAGCTGTTATTTAACTGTCACATTCCATATGTCAGGCAACTCTTATTCATTTATGACACAAATGAAGCGTAGCATAAGTTCTGGCAGGTCACGGAGTCAAGCTTGGCTATTATCTCAGCTCATAGCTGACAGTTCCTAAGCCAGCACACCAGCTGATGGCTCAGCTGATTCCCACTTTTGATTGGATTTCCAAATGGCACGCTCTGCTTTTCCCAGCCTACCTTGCTGCATCTCTGCTAGCACATGCAAACCACCTCCACCCCAGCCTAAATTCATGTTGTCTGACTTAATCAATGTCATGTCATTGATGCTGCTGTGTTCTGTACCCTATGGGGATCCTCCACTACTGCTCTCCCCGCTTAAGGCTTTCCAGGGACGTGTGCTCTCCCTGCCTCATGCTTTCCACGTATGCCCGTGGAAGTGCGGGGAGGCCCCAGAACAGAGCCATACCACCAAATACAAATTGCAGATGAATGAATCTATTTTGACAAAGTGGTCCTGACTGACCTCAAGGAAATTATGAAATTATAACACATTGTTATTCAGACTAGACCTTCCTACCTTTCACTCTCTTGTTCTACCCCAGACTTTTTTTTAAATGAGCTGTACTTGTGTTTCAGGTGTTGAGTAACATCCACACAGTGAGGGCGACGTACAACTCCAAGACTCCAAAGACCTGGAGCTTCTCTCCAAGGGTATGTTTTCAGCATTATGGTCATGGAATTTCACACTGTTGTGGTTGTTTTTCTCTGTCTGGTCAGGTGATGTGAACTTTACTTAAACTTTGATGATTGTTCCTGAGTTGCAATGATAGAATTTGACAGATTTGGCACCAGCAAAGCTAAAAAAAAAAAAAAACTAAACCATAGCATTGAAGTTAATCTTGTGCTTCAGACTTAAATGAACTGAAATTCAGCGTAAGTGTTTGTGTATGTCTGTTTGCTCCAGATGGCAGGTATGCTACCCGCCCTGCTAGATGGAGACTGTTTCCTCCGCTGCAACTCTGCATCTCCTGACCTCGGTATCCTCTTTGAACTGGGAGTCACCTTTATACGCAATGTAAGGACAAACACACACACACACACACACACACACACACACACACACACACACACACACACAGATACAGATACACATGTGATAGTGATTAGATTAAGTAAGATAAGACACTTTACTGTTGAGACCCTTTTCTGTTGTCACAAAAGACAAAAAAAGCAGAGTTTCTCTTTTCTACATGTGAGCAATTGGTAACAAAGCAGAGAGTGTTTTGGGAAACAGCTGTGTCCGATCTTCTGGTTGTATTTTAGTCTACAGGTGAGAGAGGGGACCTTAGCTGCGGCTGGTCTTTCCTCAAACTGACCGATGACACTGGAAATCCACTCCCTAACAGGTACACACACAAAACACACACACACATACCTGTATATCAGTGCATACAGTGCACGCAGTATTATATCCACAAAAATGTGCTCACTTATGCAGCCAGCCGCATACATACTCACAATATGTATTATTCATACATGCAAACAGTCTCATACTGTAAATAGACCATCATACATACAGTTAAATCAACACAATACAAATATGAAATACACTTTTTTATTTTCAACGTCATGCATTTTTATTTATACACGTCGTGTTTGAAAGAATGAATGGATATCTGTGAAAATAAAACCTACCATACATACCTACTGCATGAGTAATCTTATCTAAACTGTGTTTAGGATCTATAAGCTGCCAGTCAATGGTGGCACTCCTTATGAGAAGGATGTCGCGGTGGAGGCATCAGTCACCAGAGGATGTAAGAAGACGCAGCAGAGCTCAACACTTGTGTTACATGTGTGACAACGTGCCTAAATAAAAGCATACAACAGCATTAGTATTTGTTGAAATGAGATAATCAGATTTGAAACTTGCTCAGTATACAAACTTTGATTGTATCATGATATTTTCTCTCCTTCTCCTGTCAGCTCCAGCTGGTGTTTTCCAGCAGTTTCTTCAGACCAGGCAGCAGCCCAGAATCATTATAAAGCTGAAATCATCCAACAGCCGAACCAGAACGCAGCTCAGGTGGGAGGATCAGTAAGAAAGATTTACCACAGAGATTTAACATGAAGTGGATTATGGGATGTAATTCAGTAACTAGGGCTGGGTTTAAAAAGTCGGAATCGATCTCAGGCTACATTTGGGTGAGGAAAAAAACTGGCATGGCCATTTTCAAAGGGTTCTCTCTGTCACCTCAAGATATCAGAATGAAATGTCACTCAATACTCACTGACTGTAGAGTCTGTAGAGCTGCACTTTATTGTGTGTTCATGTTAAATAAAAAGTACATTATGTAACTGCTTTGGGGTCAGTTCTTAATGTAAACATTGATCCTTTTTAAAAATGCAGTAGGTTGGAGGGAACCTTGTACAATTGTAGAATCTCTTTCATATCCAAGCTAAATTGGTATTGTAACTGAAATGTTCCTTACCTAACTGATATAGAATCAAATCGGGATTAAAATTGATTTGGGACTTTGTGAATCAGAATCAAATCGATTCGGAAAATTCTTGCCGATACCCAGCCCTATTAGAAACTATAAATCATTACTAGATTCATTTGGAGACATTTGTGTCTCACCTCAGCCAAATGTACTGCATGTGTGAGCATATTTACTTCATTGCATATGTGTTAGTATGTTTTCCTCTTCAGTCTCCTTCCAGACACTTTGCTGCATTGTCTGAGCTGCATCCACCTGCTGGCTCTACACAGGCAGCTGCTAGCCGACACACTACTGATGGACAGGCCTACCATGCAGAATGCAGGTAATATACACATGTAATGCTTCTTATCCAAATTGCAGATATTCATGGTTCTTAGAAAGAACTCAAATGTCTTTCCGTTTCAGATCTGATATGCAGTCCTATACTTTCTACCTTTCCTATGCTGTTGGACCAACCAGACCTGATGGATGCTCTCAGGGTCAGTCAATCATTTATAATCCTTTGTGAACATTTTCATGCCAGAAATGTATTCACCGTTACTGATACCAAAACGTGTTTCCTCCAGAAACTCATTCCTAGCTAAATTAGGAAGCTTTTGAAACATCATCTAGATTTTAAAATTACAGTCATTTAATTAGTTCAGAGTGAAGAGCTCCTTAAGCAATGTGACTCACCTCATCTGTTAAATTGCCAGAAAATCCTGATGATTTTAGATGATTGGGTTTACGAAACAACATCATTCAATAATTGTGCACAATTTAGAATAAATGTAACTGGTGTTTTCTTTCAGAGTGCCTGGCTGGATGCTGAGACCAACATGAGCAGAGCACAGAGGGTCAGTGTGTGTGTGTGTGTGTGTGTGTGTGTGTGTGTGTGTGTGTGTGTGTGTGTGTGTGTGTGTGTGTGTGTGTGTGTGTGTGTGTGTGTGTGTGTGTGTGTGTGTGTGTGTGTGTGTGTGTGTGTGTGTGTGTGTGTGTGTGTGTGTGACGCGCACACGGTAGTGGTGGTTACCTGGTTGGATGAAATGCATTTCTCTGCATACCAGTGCAGGCGTCCAGGCCGTGCCCTCAGCCCTGGAGTGTACAAAAAAAAACAACAGATGGCAGTATCTATGGACAGACTCCAGAGAGTAGATAAATAACAGTACACCAAGCCGGATTTCTTTTGATCAATGTCACTGTGCTCCAAGATTTCAAGCAATTCACTTATTAATAGACAAAGTTATTACTAGAAGTATTAGAAGTCACGGCCAAATCAATGAAAATAAGGTCCAAGTGATAATAAGTGACTATAAATGTAATAAACCAGAAGTCTTTCAGAATCCTTTAAATACAGCCTGGAATCTTTTCAAAGCAGCAGACCTACCTACTGCAGTGTGTGTGCGTGCGTGCATACGTGTGTGTAATACCAGTACAGACCTGTAGTAGGTGCTGACAGTGTAAGTAACCTGGTGGCTTTTCTCTTCCAAGGAGTTAAAATGTGTTTGTGCTTCCAGTGCATATTGTCACGGCAGACAGCTGACAAGGTTTGCAAATAAACCATTTCTTCCTTCCTATATTCGCAGAGAGACTTGTCCTATTTAAAACAGGAGTTTGTCAAAGTCTACATGTCGTCTGTCTATTTCCTCCTTCACTCGCCCTCGCTGCCCTGTCATCGCTGGGCGGACCCACCCTTAGAGGAGCAGCGTGCCAGAGTCATCCACGCCACCCTGGATACTCTCAAACACACCCAGCACACCACTGGCCAATCAGGAGGCCCAGAGATCTTTGTCGACCCCATGCATCAGCATCTTGCCTTTGATATCACAGAGTTGACCTTTGACCTCCTCCGTGTGTCACGGTAACAGTCACATCAAATCACTTGGAGGGAATATTCAAATAGAAAAACATTATTGAAGTGTATTCTAGAGATCAGTTTGCCTTAAAGCTTTACATGTGCCATAAAAACATTTTGGAACAGTTTTGATATGTGAAATCTTAAAGGATAAGGCTGGTGATATTCTATATTTATGTTACTGTCAATAAATCCATTAAAAATCGAAAATGCATTTCTCAATACTTTCTGACTTCCAAACAGGAGTTACCTTAATAGTACAGTATATTTGTTAGGGACTTTTTTCAGCTGTGAATTAATACATAGTTAGTGCTCTAGTTTATGGCAGCAGGACTGTGTATGTAGGTCGACTCAAAATAAACTACAGTGCCCATGTTCATTGTGATGAAGGAACATGTCACCCAGTGTAACTGTATGTTTTTAATAGTTTTTGGACAACAATGGATCAATTAATAGCTGGTTTTAGTCTTTTGTTTGGATTTGTTGCCTTGACTCTGCATTGTGACAAGAAATAAAGTGGTCCAGTTTTGAGAAATGCTAGCACAATGCTAACACATACATAACACACAGTACACAAACATTTTTTGTACCTTGTGATTACATGAGATGCTGATTATGGATTATGAGCCTATTGCCTGAATAGAATAGAAATAAAATAAAATATGGACAATGTGTACAATTCTAACAGTATCACCAAAGATCCCTCTTTAATCAAATCATGGAGTTAACTCTGCTCCTCTTAAAGTAAATGTTGTGTCAAACGTATGTCTTTAGTTAAGTATGCTAACTGTGTAATTGTATTTTTTTGATTATGTGTATGTTGCAAAAAGCCTTGCCCTCAGACTGAACCCTGTGGCTTAGTATATCTTCAGATGCACACTTGTTTATGAAACCAGAAGTTGTGGATTGAACATAGTGCTCTGACTTTAAGCCAAAAGATAAACACTCAAAACTGTCGGCAGTTTTCTAGACAGCACACTAGGTGTTGTTTAACATCTCATATGTATCATATTTAGGAAATAGCTTTAACCTGTCTGGATTAAAGGTGAAGCCAACTGTATAAAATGGGATGGTTGAGGCACTTATTTGTTGGTCTCTGAAACACCTAGTGTGGTACAGGGCTCTGTCTTTTCAGCTGAAACTATTAACTATTGGAATTCTGATTTATTAATTGTGGCTAAATAAATAGACAAAGACAACTTTGGTCTCAACGAACATTTATTTCTTCACTCCTTTAGAATTCCCACCACAGTAAACATTAAAACAGGTTACAGTTATAAGGGAGGGACACTGCAGATTTATGTAATAGAACCAATAGTGACATTATGTTGATACTGCAATTTATATATATTGCCAAATTCTGTTTTATTTTTTAATAAACATTATAATCAGTTGTTTGTTACAGACTTTTTTTTTTTTTTTTTGCACCAAGCTGTTTTCTGAACTGTCATTCATCTCCACCCATTATTTCAACATTAGTTTGTGTGTGTGTGTGTGTGTGTGTGTGTGTGTGTGTGTACGTAGTGTAGAGTTACAGGGTATAGAAGCAGTGTTCAGAGTTAATTATCACAGTGTTGTCTTTTTATAGCCTGGTATAAAAGAACAAGAGCAGTGAGAGGTTGGATCAGTCCGGGCACAGACAGGCTCCGATTATCCTCTTACTTAACTTACATTTACTATTAGGATGAATCATTACCATGTTAAACTTTTAGCATTACATTCATGGAAATTGCATGGAAAACAGCTCACATCTTTAAAAGGTATGCACGCTACTTAATTAACTTTCATAAATCTTGGGTCATGACTTAAACATGTTAAGATGTTTTTATGGCTTAAAGGTGCTGTAGGTAGGATTGCGAAGATCCAGGACATTTGAACATCAACAACTTTTCAGTCCCACCCCCCTTTCCACTAAAGCCCAAAACGGTCTCCTAAGCCCCTCCCCCCACAAGGGAGGGGCTTATTTGTAAAGATAACCTCATCTTAAACATTGGAATACTGCGTCATACGATCATACCACATTCAAAAAGCCCTTGACGGGGTGTGGTCATTGAACTTCTGACATCCTTTCAAATAAAATACAATACAATACTCCTGAACAAACTTTTCTGTTGCCAAAAATTGGAAAGACATCATGTCCTACTTCCTGTTCTTGTTTCTAAGTGTTTAAACAGCAAAGGTTACAGCTATAATGAACTAGAGGTTCTGGAAATTTCTCTACAGTCATGTCAGATTGACTGGGTTACATCCTCAGATAGAAACAACCATCCATCCATCCATCGTCATCCACTTATCCGGGGTCGGGTCACAGGGGCAGCAGTTTCAGCAGGGGACCCCAAACTTCCCTTTCCCTGGGTCACTGGGGGACTTTGAGGCGTTCCCTGGTCAGGGTAGTACGGTGGCCGACAGGGGCAAACGCCCTGCAACTTAAGAAAACACATACAAATAGACAAAACACAAGCAAATTAAGAAAACAACTTCATTAATTTGACAACACATGTGCAGCATTCAGCAAACGCGCTGCGAATACACACAACACAACCAAATACATAAACGCACTGCAAATAAAAAACGATGCAAAAAGAAAAGCACGCAAACCCCGAAAAAAGAAGCGATGCAAAAAGAAAAACAACTTCATTAATTTGACAACACATGCACAGCATTCAGCAAACGCACTGCAAATACACACAACACAAACAAATAGATAAACGTGCTGCAAATATGAAACGATGCAAAAAGAAAAGCACACAAACCCAGAAAACAAATGCAACAAAAAAACGCAGCATCCAGATTATGGAAGTTCTCCAGACCTCTAGAGGGAGCAGCTAGTGGAACAGCTGGATTTTCGACCCCACGGGGAGAGAGAGAGAGAGAGAGAGAGAGAGAGAGAGAGAGAGAGAGAGAGAGAGACAGAGAGGGAGCGAGAGAGGGAGAGAGAGGGAGCGAGAGAGAGAGAGAGAGAGAGAGAGAGAGAGCGAGAGAGGGAGAGAGAGAGAGAGAGAGAGAGAGAGAGAGAGAGAGAGAGAGAGAGAGAGAGAGAGAGAGAGAGAGAGAGAGAGAGAGAGAGAGAGAGAGAGAGAGAGAGAGAGAGAGAGAGAGAGAGAGAGAGAGAGAGAGAGAGAGCGAGAGAGGGAAAGAGAGAGGGAGAGAGAGAGAGAGAGAGAGAGAGAGAGAGAGAGAGAGAGAGAGAGAGCGAGAGAGAGAGCAACTGCATAGACTGTAAATTCTAAGTCTGTATGTTTGGTGGGTGTGTCTCGGCTCAGGTCACAGGTGAAACTCAATCAGCAGAGATGTCTGTAAACTCGTGGTAATAAAACATTTAAAACTGCATCAGCGTTTAACGTTGACGTTTGTTTAAGCCATATTACATGAGAGGGTTTCATTTCGAGGTCCGAAAGGCCCATTACTTAAGTATAGGCCTCCTCAAGTGTAATATTGTGATTATATAACGGTTATCAACAAAATAAGTGATCAATCTGTATTCATATTGTGGAGCAAGTCGCTCTTGAAATACAAAAAACAGACAGGATTTATAGTCCCTCCCCGTTTAGTAAACCAGCCAATTTACCGTGGGATTTATCAATCTGAATAAATCCCGCTTGCACATCTAAACACAAAACTGCTTCCATCGTGTTGTAAGTAAGACATCTGCTGAATAAGTTATTGTATTCATTAGCATGATTGCCGTACTGTTTAGTTCACAAACATCCAACACACCAAAGTACAAACACATAGCGGACCAGACGCAAGCTTTTATTTTGAAAAACCAAAGCTCGGGGATGGCACCAGCCAGGAGGGCATGAGACGGGAGCATAGACTGTATATTACTAATATATTATGTTATTAATAATAATAATAATAATAATAATAATATGAATTTGATATACAGTCTATGGAGTTCTCCAGGCTGTAGCCATACCCGACTCTAATAAAAAGGCAGAGCGCTCTCTCCCCGTGGGGTCGAAAATCCAGCTGTTCCACTAGCTGCTCCCTCTAGAGGTCTGGAGAACTTCCGTTGTGTAATCTGGATGCTGCTTGTTTTTGTTGCATTTGTTTTCTGGGTTTGCGAGCTTTTCTTTTTGCATCGTTTCATATTTGCAGTGCGTTTATGTATTTGGTTGTGTTGTGTGTATTTGCAGCGCGTTTGCTGAATGCTGCGCATGTGTTGTCAAATTAATGAAGTTGTTTTTCTTTTGCATCACTTTTTTCGGAGTTTGCGTGCTTTTCTTTTTGCATCGTTTTTTTATTTGCAGCGCGTTTGCAGAATGCTGCACATGTGTTGTCAAATTAATGAAGTTGCTTAATTTGCTTGTGTTTTGTCTATTTGGGTGCGTTTTCTTAAGTTGCAGGGCGTTTGCCCCTGTCGGCCACTGTAGGGTAGAGATATAAGAGAGTGTCCTCCCCAAGGAAAATTTTCAGCTTCAAAGAATTCATTTTCTGCATTCTGACACGCTTTTAAGCACCAATTTACGGAGGAAATACCTTTATTTAGCCTATGCAACGGAAAAAAAACCCAGATGACATATCAAAATATATCAAAATTATAATGGAAAGTATGTTGTTACATGTCATTGCGCATTTTTAAGTGGGTATATGGAAATTCTGGAGCTTTCTTAGTGGGTATACTGCGTATACCTGCATATCACGTAGACTACACCATCTTGACCCAGCCTTCGTGACCATAGGTGAGGATAGGAACGAAAATTGACCGGTAGATCAAAAGCTTTGCCTTCTGGCTCAGCTCGCTTTTCGCATTTCGAAGTGTAATTGGAGTGAAGGTTGTTCCTTCTCTCAAAGAAAAAAAAAAGAAAAAAGAAAACAAAAAAAAAGAGTCCAATTAGACTTCATGGTGCCAATGACCTTTAGATGTGTAGCGACAGAGGATGGGTCTCCAAACACACTTGACTGATTTTAGCAGAAGCTAGATGAACAGGTTGACTTAGGGTGTGTCAACATATGCAGAACAAAGCAACATCTCCTCTTTGGACAAGATGAAATCTACTCTTACAAAATGACTCACTGCACTGTATTGGGATGCTGTGTACTTTTAAAAAGGCTAGTTAGCTCTGTGCGTCATTTAGAAACCAGCCCTCGTCATTCAACGAGGCTGTTTTATCATGCTGGTAAACTAGGGAATGAGAACACTTTTAGATGTTAAACATGATATTGAAGTCAATGAGACACTCTTTGCCATTAAGACTGTATATAATTTGAGCCGGTAGCTACATTGTTTCCAGTAATCTAAACAGGTCTTTCTTGAGTTAGAGACCCGGTGTCTCTATTAGATAACCTGTATAAATAAAGTTAAAATAAAATTTGAAAAATCTCTAATTTGTGACTTACATTATTAAACCCACGGCTTGAACAAAAAAAGTTAATTCAACTGAAACACAATGGTGAAACATAATGGTTTTCATGTTTCTTTCTGATGAGCGTTTAGCAACGGAGCAACAAATTCAAATGTGCGTATGTGTTATTTATTTCGTAACAATGCAGCAGACTAATTTACACTGTGTTGCGATAGAGATTAAAAAAAGACGTTGAGTCGTCCCACACAAAAGGTTTTGTATATTATGCAGAGATTAAATCCCTCTGCCTAGAAACCATCACGCTGTGTTTGGCAGTTTGACTGGATGAACCACTCGGAGACAAAAGCACAATCACAATCTCAAATCACACCACTTCTGTGACTTACAGCTGACTGACATTTGACATCATCTTTGGCAAACACTAAACACAATATGTTTGACATTTTAGGAATTGCACTTATTCGTTTTTGTATCCAAATTAATATGACATATGTCTCTTGTTCTATCGTGTTTTGTCTATGTCTTTGTTTTTATTCTACTGCAAGGTGACCGTTGGTGTCCTGAAGGGGGCCATTAAATAAAATGTATCATTAGTAATATTAGAGAAATGATGGCAGTGGGTTGTGTGTTGGACAATTTCTTGGCTGGGACCAGTAGAAACTTTCTGCAGTCTCCGCTGGTTGGATCATTTCTTTTCTGGTGTCAGTTGGAAACAGGTGTAACAGGTGATAAATCAAATCCCAGCCTCTCCCTTTGCTCTACATGTCGGTCCCTGTTTGTCCTCTCCTATCCTCCTACACCCTCATTGACAAATCTAACTGTTTTTCCCTCACTCTCTCCGTCCCTCCCTTCCTCCCTTCCTCCCTCCTTTTCTCCTTTTAGGAATGCAGTTCAGTGGGTTCCCATACAAATTCATGCAAATTCAAACGGAGCCTCCCGCTGCACAAACAAAGCCAAAAAGCACCTGTCAAACTGGTAGTTTCGCCCAGTGGAGTGGATCAGTAGGTGGAGTGGAGAAGATGTAAAGGGAGGTGCGGGAGGGGGAAGGGGGAGAAAGATAGTCTTTAAAAAGCAGATCAAAACAGGTGACACCTCTCATTCTAGAGGAAATCACACACATACACATACAGTGTTTGGACCATGACTTCCACCATGTCGAGAGATTTTCTGCCCACAGGCGGCAGGATCTTTACTTCCATTCCTGACCTGTTTTTCATCCCTGAATTTGTAAGTTTTTCATCTTGTCATGGCATTTTGTTATTATTTGGGAGTTCCTCTTTCCCCTTGGGTTTCTCCTCTTTCATTATCCATTTTGGTCTCTCATTGATTGCTCTTTACCCAAGTGAGTTGTTAAACTAATACTTTATTCTTTTTATCTGCCTATTTCACTTGGGTCAGCATCATTTATATTATGATCTTGTTTCCTTGACTCTCTGTCATCATGGCTCCTTGAGGCTAGTCTTTGTTGCATATCTGGTTTTGGAATCTCTCTTGTCTTGTTATGTTGCTCAGCAGGCTTCAGTGTTTGATCAGTAGAGCCAACACAGAGCAGAGGGACCAGCAAACGTGAAGATTAGTGGAGTTGATAGGTTTGGTCTGGTCCAATAAGATACAAGGATATGCCGATTAAACTGGTTATTGAGAACCCCGTCAGTCAAAACAATCTACTCTTCATCTAGCCTACTCTTTTTAGTACTGATTGTTGTGTGGTCATGTTATTTAGAAAACATGGCAACAAGTTGGGTTTATAATATATCCACGACGTTCCACTTCCGGGATTGGTCCGGTGCCGCCCGAAATTCCACATCTGAAAGGATCTCCCTCTTTTCGGCTGGATGTCCGTTACCTTTCGCTTTCTTTGTGTTGGGATTTTAAACTCCGGTGGATTTATGTCGTGATTTTTTTTCACTTGTAGGTTGAAAGTATTCTGTGATGCAATAGCTTTATTTTAGTAACACTTATTGAAATGGAACAATTTGCAACATTGTAACCATTCTCTACAATGTATGGTGTAGAGTCTTAAGTAAAAAAATTACTTAAATTTTTTTTTAAAAATCAGCCCAAAAACATTAAACACTGCAGGTCACAAAGCTATGTCCAGAATCTCAGAGAGGAGAAATGTATTTAGAACCACTATTTCTAGAAGGATTTTTTTACATTTTACACATTCTGATTAATGTTTAAAATTCAGCTTGAGGCAGTTTGTAATACCATTCTAAGGTTATCTAATCCTTTACATTGCAATAAAGCATTTAAAAGTTAAGGTTTTAATCATTAAGCAATAGTATTCATCACCCTTTTCACAATATAGACTACTTTGGAAACATAATTCTCTTAACAGAGGTGTAGTTTGTAGTTGCTAACCATAAAAATACTAAACCTCTTTTTTTTTTTTTTCTTTAATTGGACAGTAGTGAAGGGCAAGAGACGGTAAACCTTAGCTAACCAAGATCTGGTTCTCCAATCAAACTTTGATCATGTTGGTTTATCATAATTTTCTAAATTTATTTTGGCTTTTTATATGTGACTGTAGTCAGGGGCGTTTCTAGGACTTGAGGAGGTTCGGGGCTTAGCCCGGACCCATTTAAATAAACTGAATGCAGTGCAAAACAGCAATTGGCTTGCCCAGCTCGTTAATAGCCAGTGTATGTTCATTTTAGCTTCCAGTTTGTAGATGTTATTTAGATGGCACCAACATTTGGCCTAATCATAACTGGCCTGCCAACCCAAAGCCCAGGGTTTTTTTTCCAGATCTGTGTGGCGACCTATGATGCGGGGGGTCTGGGGGGGTTCAGGTGAATTTGTATGCACCTATTTCTACCCTTTTCTGAATCAATTTATGCTGGATATATGTAAAGGGAAACATAGGGGACAATTCAAAATATAAAGACATAATGGAATATATTGCAGTAAGGCTCTCAGGCATTCTGTATTGCTTTCAACTTTATTCTCCTTTTGGATCAACTTTTCTAATTCTATCTGAGTCAGCACACATGTAGCCTTGGCATCATTTACCCCTCCCTCCTGTTTTGCGTCTTTTGTTGGGGAAGTAACCTCCTTAAATGTGCACATGACAATTATTCACCTCAATGATACATTCATTCATTTTAATGAATTAATAAAGCCCTGGACTGTAATATTTCAGATGTATTTGAACAAGATTTCTGCTCAAAACTTTGTGCACATTCAAAATATAACTCCTCCCATCTGTGTTCTCTGTGATTTGGAGGAGTCGTGGAGGAGTACTTCAACTTATGTTTCTTTCACCTTATACTAAAAACGTATTCACTCCCTTATGGAGTTAGATTCCCCTTTACACCTTGTAGCATGTAACAACCAGAAACACCAGCACATTAGATTCATCCCCAAAACATGTATGCTAAGCACTGTAATGCAAGGTTAATAGAGCTGAGTCCGTTGCAATTTCCAAGTTGAACTACTCCTCACACCACTTTAACTTGAATGTAGCCTAATGGTAGAGCACTTCTTGGCTTCAGCTTGAAAAGTGGCGCTTTCAACACAGTCTAATCACCGTTGCTTGCAGTCGCTATGGCGACAACAAGTCATGGGCTGTGCTTATCTGATCTGCTGGATCTTCGAGTCGGTAGCCTACCGCGGAGGCGGTCTATAGTCGCTCCTACCCCTGCTGAGCGGGCGAGGTCTCACTGTAGGTTCATAAGGTGCTTTCCGACCGGATAGTACTTTTTAGAGGAAAAGTACACTTCTAAGCAGTTCTAAGAACTACTCTCCCCCAGAATCTTTTTTTCCGTTTGCATTCCCACTGGCCAAGTGGCCATATGGGACTGGTAGGAGGGGTAAGGGAGTGACGCAAGCACTGCAACGGTCTTTGCCGGTGAGCCGCAGGACACGCTTGTGGAGTTTAACTTAACTTACATTAACTTAACCACAGGTTCCCGTTAATCTTATGATGGACATGTGTTGTGATATTTAAACAAACGAACCGTCAACGGCGAAATAGAAGCCTCTTATTTATGAGAGCGGTCTGAGAGACCTCCAGCTTAGCTTTCCAGAGGTCTCTGAGCATGACTGGCCGAGTGACGAGCTAGCGGCCGGGGCAGGCACTTGCTGGGTGTCGCCTCACTTGATGGAGCTTCTCAACTCCGAAAACTTTGAAGCAAATTGTCAATTCGGCATAAATTTTCGCAAGACTGCCTATATTTGAAATCTAAACAGTTAATTTCTCGCCTAAAACGTTGTCAGAAGTGAATTTAATGATGAATAAGATGGTGAAAA
Organism: Sander vitreus; assembly: GCF_031162955.1. Classification (NCBI taxonomy): domain Eukaryota; kingdom Metazoa; phylum Chordata; class Actinopteri; order Perciformes; family Percidae; genus Sander; species Sander vitreus. The sequence continues at coordinate 23,894,937 of NC_135871.1, forward strand.
TTGTTAAAAATGTCCCGTTGTTGCTCTGTCTGCAAGTTTCCGAGTTGGCAGTGGGCGTGACTTATAAGTTCGACCAATCAAGTACACCTAGGGAAAGGGAAAAGGGAAAAGACCCTGCTCTGAAGTAGGAGCTAAAAAAGTACGCTACAGCGGCCAGAGGAACTTAAAAATCCCCAAATTTTTCCTGTCAGAACGACGAAAAAAGTGTTCTAGGAACGTTTAGTTCTAAGAACTGCAAAAACTCCTCCGGTCGGAAAGCCCCTAATGTCTTGACTTCTCATAGCGAGACACGCGATCAGGCACACGGAGAGACCGACGGATGGACAGAGACGCACGCACGCACGCACGCACACACACAGCCACATATAGGCTACAATTACCACAGTTTTCCCCACTCATCCTGTCTCTTTCTATCGGAGAGAGAGAAAGAGATAGATAGAGAGCAGCAGAGAGGGGAGGGATCGCTTTGTGACAGGCACGGAGAAATAAGCGTACGTTATGAAAGGCCAGGCGATCAGGCACGTTTACATAGGCAATTGTCCGGTTTCATATTTGTCAGTGAACTTTTCATAATACATTCAGGGCTACACTCTAAACATTCGGGGCTGAAGCCCCGGCAAAATCAGCTGACGCCGCGGCTGTAGCCTACTTGTCTTCACTTCTTTCACAATAACGTCTTCTTTCACAATAAAAAAGGGCAGGGAAGATAACTGTCAGAGTACTTGCTCGGTAGCTTTTTTGTCCATTGTTGTTTTTACTGGAATGAAACTGAATGATGGAGCAATTTCAAACAAAGGGAGTTCAGAAGGCAGAAGGAGAAACCAGAAAGAAGAAAAATAAACGTAATCACACAATGTCACAACACATTTTCCTCATTCACATCTGTGTGGAATGTTGTGTGCTACATGAATGAAATGAACAAGATTGCAAACAATGCAATAATACGTACAGCATATAGAGTGTTGTTTGAGTTGGCAATTATTTCAAACAAATATTTAAAACAAACGCACTGCAAATGCACACAACACAAACAAATACATAAACGCGCTGCAAATATGAAACGATGCAAACCCACCCAGAAAACAAATGCAACAAAAAAAAGGGAGAGGGGGAGAGAGAGAGAGAGAGAGAGAGAGAGAGAGAGAGAGAGAGAGAGGGAGAGAGAGAGGGAGAGAGAGAGAGAGAGAGAGAGAGAGAGAGAGAGAGAGAGAGAGAGAGAGAGAGAGAGAGAGAGCAACTGCATAGACTGTAAATTCTAAGTCTGTATGTTTGGTGGGTGTGTCTCGGCTCAGGTCACAGGTGAAACTCAATCAGCAGAGACGTCTGTAAACTCGTGGTAATAAAACATTTAAAACTGCATCAGCGTTTAACGTTGACGTTTGTTTAAGCCATATTACATGAGAGGGTTTCATTTCGAGGTCCGAAAGGCCCATTACTTAAGTATAGGCCTCCTCAAGTGTAATATTGTGATTATACAACAACGGTTATCAACAGAATACTGTTTAGTTCACAAACATCCAACACACCAAAGTACAAACACATAGCGGACCAGACGCAAGCTTTTATTTTGAAAAACCAAAGCTCGGGGATGGCACCAGCTGGGAGGGCATGAGACGGGAGCATAGACTGTATATTACTAATACATTATGTTATTAATAATAATAATAATAATATGAATTTAATATACAGTCTATGGAGTTCTCCAGGCTGTAGCCATACCCGACTCTAATAAAAAGGCAGAGCGCTCTCTCCCCGTGGGGTCGAAAATCCAGCTGTTCCACTAGCTGCTCCCTCTAGAGGTCTGGAGAACTTCCGTTGTGTAATCTGGATGCTGCTTGTTTTTGTTGCATTTGTTTTCTGGGTTTGCGTGCTTTTCTTTTTGCATCGTTTCATATTTGCAGCGCGTTTATGTATTTGTTTGTGTTGTGTGTATTTGCAGCGCGTTTGCTGAATGCTGCACCTGTTGTCAAATTAATGAAGTTGTTGTTGTGTTGTTTTGCCCCTGTCGGCCATCGTATAAAATACTCATTTACTAATTCACAAGAATGTTGAATATAACATCAGGGTGTTTTCTGAATAAAATATTTCAAACTCTTGGTAAACCAGAACAGATTTGCTGAGTTGAAAGCATTTTTTTTTTGGAATTATTAACATTATGAAAAGCGTCGTGTTTGTTTCATAGCAACATCAGCCAACTGTAACATTACTTTTACCATAGGTTCTCTACCAGTGAGAGATTGTACTCATGTTGTGTGGACAGCCCTTGTTTAAACCCACAGAACTCCATTTACATTCTAATCAAGATTGCAAACTTCCCGAAATACAATACGACACACATTTGGACATTTTCTCATACATAATGGTGGAGTTTTTGGGGATAAATGAATGTATTTTGGTAGAGATTTATTTGAGATATTAGAGATATTTGAACCACCAGCAGGTGAATTGTTTACTTTATGGTGTGGCACATTCTTTCCATGTGGTCAGATTGAATTTTGGTTGCTTACCTTATTAAAAAAAACATTGTGGCAGATTATGAACAGACTATCCTGGCTTTGAACTCACTGTTTACAAGTGAAACCTGGATTTTCTGCATTTATGAGACAATGTTACATAAAAAAGGCACATTAACTTTCATTTCAATTTTTACCCAACAGCTAGACTTTAAAAGTGCAGTTGAATTTCCAAGTTATTGTTGGAATTTCAGCTGGCTAAGTGGTAAGATTTTAAATAGTGTAGTAACAAAAACTACCTATTTTGGTTTAACTTTAACAAAGTAGACTGGATGACTTCATTAAGAAGAGAGAAGAGACAACCCTGGATGAACTGGTGGCAAAAGTCTTATCCTGTTTACTTATACACATTCCACGATAAAACCATGCCATCTATTTAAATGACACACAGCACAATTACATATATCTTCCACAAATTCAGGCAAAAAGCTTCTAATATAAGCCTGATTATCCCTGTCAAAACTGCTCCTCAAAATCACTTTGTAGCAAGACATGTGTACTATGGGAAAAGGTTGTTTTAAAATGGGTTTATACTGTAGGGTACTTTTTCCAGAAAGCTGGGAGGGCAGTTATGTTCTCTACATATGTTAAGTCTTCACCTGAGAGGCTGAGGGTTCGTTCTTTGCTGCAGTTATGGTAAAAATCCTCTCCAGAAAATCCATGTGTTGTGGATCATAATGTGCCCCTTCAAGTGTTTGTGCCAGCTCTGCTCCTGCACACCTGATACTTCATGGCTTAATGCTGATCGATTGAGCTGTAGAGACACCTGTGTGTAGCCCTTAACCGCCCAACTGGATGAAATCAAAGCTAAGACACACTAGGCCTTTTCCACAGCAGACACTTGTTAACATGTACGATAGCTGTTAATGTAAATTGTTTTCCTGTACACAGTGACTACAGCAAACGCCTCTTATCATGGGACAAATGGTGGAGGTTCATGTTTCATAATCTAAATACCAAACACTCTTTCAGGCACAATGTTTGTCAAAGGAGGAAAGAGAAAGAATGTGAAACTATATCCAAGAGAGTGACATTTGTTTGAGTGTGTGTCTGTGTGTGTCTGTGTGTGTTTTAAAGGCCCAATCCTTATTTTAAAGGGACACCACCAATTTTATATGTTCACTCTGTTGTTACAGTTACACAAAGGCCCGAAATACACAAACATGCCCAGGACCTATAGCATACATGCACAAATGGAGAGTGAGGGGGCTGCCCATAGAAAGGTTCCCGAGTGGTTAACGGTTTGGTGCCCTGCTCATGGGCATCTTGGCAGTGAACTAGCACCTCTCCAGCTACCAGTCCACACTCCATATTTGGTCGGTACTGGGACTTGAAGTTAGAGACTGGGGACATAGTCGAGCATTTAGCAGCTAAAAAGCCGAATATTTCCCTCAGGAGTTGGAAGAGACCAAACACATCACTAAAAGAGAGAGAATAATTTACTTACATTCAGCAGGTAGACACAAACATTACTCCAAACGGAGGATGTGTACATAAGCAACTGTTTGTTTGGTTACAACTTTCTGCTGCCACCAAGTGGCCAAAAAAGCTTTTATTGCAGCTTTAAAGGTGCAATACTGTTATTCACAGTATGTCATTGTTATACAAAAACAAAACTCTAAAATGCAATGTACGCTAGCTGAGAAAACATTATTTAAATCCATCTTTCTCTCTCTCTCTCTGTCTCTTCCCCCTCACCCCTCTCTCCACCCCCCCTGCAGGTGTTCGGGGGTTTGGTGTGGATGCTGGTGGCATCGGCTGAACTCGTTGCGTTTCCCAACCCTCTGGGCTGGGTGATGTTCGTTTCCATCTTCTGCTTCGTAGTGACGACACTCTGGTTCTTCATCTTCCTCTGCGGAGCCAATCAGAGCGGCATCTGGCCATCCCTGGTTAGACACGCCCACCACCTGCTGATTGATTTAATTTAGATACAGTAGATACCATAAACTTGTTCACAACATTGTGTTTGTCCAATCATATTTTAACATATTATTCCTCCGGCTGCCTTCTTTCTCCATCAATCTTTCTCCCTGCCTTCTTACTGTATCTTTTTAGGATGTGGGTTATCATTTTGTAGCGGTGGTTTTCTACCTCAGTGCGTCGGTGATTCTAGCTTACGTCACCCTTCTGAGAGCAGCGTTTCAGTCCGTTCAGGGATCAGATGGTCTAAAAATATATCGACTGGACATTGCTGCAGTGGTATGTAACACACACACACACACACACACACACACACACACACACACACACAAGCACACAGATCCTAGCTTCTCTATTTCTTCTAATTTCTAGTTACATATACTGCAATATTCAGATGTACATAACTAAATTAACGTTTTGGGGAAACTAACATGTAAACAGCATTTCTATGATTTTTCCAATTTAGAGTCTGTTAACAGTATTTTCTGTACAGAGTAATTTCATATCTCCCTTAAGTAGCTTTAATGTTGGATTGCCAGTATCATATACACTATATTTGTATCAGCTTGGGAAGTACAGTAATCTGTGTGTAATTGTAATGACTTGGGGGTTAAATATATAATCTCATTTTGCAGCTCAAATGCAATTGTATGCATCTCTATTTGTCTTGTTTAAATCAATGTGTTGACATCTGTCTGTGGTCTTGTGACCAGGCTTGGCAACACCTCCATCTTTCTATCTGAAGGTGACAATCATCCGTGTGTTTCTGTGTGTGTGTGTGTGTGTGTGTGTTTTCAGGTGATGTCCTATGTGGCCACTCTTCTCTACTTCATCCATGCCATTTTCTCTGCCATCCGATGGAAGAGGTCCCAATAGGACAAAACACAAACCAAGAACATGGCGACCAAAATACAAAGAAACCAAATAAACAGCCGACTTTTTGTGTTTTCGTTCTTTTTATTTTGTTCTTTTTTATATTTCTAACTTGCTTATTAACAATAGCGCCAAAGTGAGTGAATGAGTGAAAATACGAGAAAGGTATTGATAAATGTCACTTGTTTATTGTTGTTGGTGGCTTTACTGTACAGGTAAAATCAAAAAAAGTAAATAAAAATAAAATAAAATTTGTAAACATGTATAACAGATCAATAATGAATGACAGAAGTTTGCCTCCAGCTTGCAGTGAACTTACAAATCAAAGTGACATTAAAGCATTTCACTAGAAAGTGGACAAGACATGTAATAGCAGAGCTTAGCATTAGTATAGCACAGTACATTTAAATCGCTAATAAATCCTCAGAGGCTTGTATCATTCAAAATCTGACACAAGCATTTAAAAGATTTGTTTCCTTGCATGTTTCTCTATGTTTACAATGAACAAAATGTAAATATATAATGGATAAATGACTCTCTTTGACAAGTCTTTTTCTTCAATTTGAATAACTTTTTCATTTTTTGAAAGGGCCAGTTTGGATGTACGGTATTGACAGTATTGAAACAACTTCATGTGCAAAATGTCAGTACAGTAGAGCAGACTGAATGATACGGAAACTTTAAGACACTTGTACCCCTGCTCTTTGCAAAGACAATGCACCTGCAGAATAGTGTATTGTCTGTTCCTCCTCTCTGTTTCTGTGTCAGACTCACCTGTAGTGTAATGTCAGGTAAGTTGTGTTAGTTTTACATAATGTAGCCTCAGGCCACAAGTTCTCTGAGATAGTATGCCAGAATATTTCAGATTTCCAGTCAAAAATTCTGCATTTATCACAGATTCTGGCATACAAATTACCCAATAAAATCAGTACTTCCCAGGGGTGATTCTAGGATCAGACCTTTAGGGGGGGGCTCAGCCCCTAATGAGAATGTGACAGGATAAAGCCCCCCCCTAAATCTGTAATTTCACTGGATAGCAATAACAGAGGATAAATGCAAAATATTGAACATATGAAAAAACTAAGAAAGTCCATTTATGGACTACCAGAATCAAATGAAATGATAATGAGGTGTAAACAATAAATATTGAACACATAAAACTTTCCTTGACTGGATTACAGGTGCATAGCATTGGCGACACAGGATATTAAACCTTTTTAAACCGTTTCTTTGAACCTGTAATTGTTTGTCCTGTTTGTCACTAACAGACAAGTTCACAAACTCTAACTTGAGGCACTAAAATTAATAAACAATAAATAAAAAAGAATTATTTTTTTATTATAATTTTTAGAGGGGCTGAGAAAAAGGGTCTAAAATCGCCACTGGTACTTCCTATCTCTGCAGGTTAAATATTAAAATCTACTGTATATATATTTCTTGTTTGGGGTTTGCCTCATGAAAAAACAGTAAAGTACAGCAAATCTTTATGTGCTACGTCTTGCTTTTTTCTTCATTTTCTTCATAGTTGTAAAGATTTAGCATACGCACATGATGTCTGCCCAGACATTAGCCTGATTTGTCATGTTTGGAAAATCGTGGATTTTGACTGGAATTTAAAGCAAAGTAAAAATATGTATTGTTTTATTTTTGTCAATAAAGGAAGCGAAAGAAAACAAAAAACAGTGAAGTTGCGGGCCCCTTAAAAAGAAAAATAATGTGCTTAAAGATACTCAAACACTCCAAGAGATGAGGGAGGCTGCAGAGTCAGGATAATTATTTCTCTGTGGGTTTGTGACCACGAGTGCCATCTTTCATATTGCACATTTCATTTGAAATATTAATTAGTGCAGCTTTAAATTAAAAACTTTGTTTGTGAGGTTAATGTGGTTGAAATAAAATGTCTTCAACCATTCAGCTGATAAGGAGTTAGAAGGTTGGACATGCATATCCCATGTGAATGCTGCATTTGTTGTCTTTCAATCACTTGTGTGCATGTAAACAGTTGGTTGCCAGTTACAAAGACCCAACAGGACACTGTAAACATGAGGGCGCACAGAATAACACATGCAAGAACCATTGACAAAGCCAAAAAGCACCTGTCAAACTGGTAGTTTCGCCCATTGGAGTGGATCAGTAGGTGGAGTGGAGAAGATGTAAAGGGAGGTGCGGGAGGGGGAAGGGGGAGAAAGATAGTCTTTAAAAAGCAGATCAAAACAGGTGACACCTCTCATTCTAGAGGAAATCACACACATACACATACAGTGTTTGGACCATGACTTCCACCATGTCGAGAGATTTTCTGCCCACAGGCGGCAGGATCTTTACTTCCATTCCTGACCTGTTTTTCATCCCTGAATTTGTAAGTTTTTCATCTTGTCATGGCATTTTGTTATTATTTGGGAGTTCCTCTTTCCCCTTGGGTTTCTCCTCTTTTATTATCCCTTTTGGTCTCTCATTCATTGCTCTTTACCCAAGTGAGTTGTTAAACTAATACTTTATTCTTTTTATCTGCCTATTTCACTTGGGTCAGCATCATTTATATTATGATCTTGTTTCCTTGACAATCTGTCATCATGGCTCCTTGAGGCTAGTCTTTGTTGCATATCTGGTTTTGGAATCTCTCTTGTCTTGTTATGTTGCTCAGCAGGCTTCAGTGTTTGATCAGTAGAGCCAACACAGAGCAGAGGGACCAGCAAACGTGAAGATTAGTGGAGTTGATAGGTTTGGTCTGGTCCAATAAGATACAAGGATATGCCGATTAAACTGGTTATTGAGAACCCCGTCAGTCAAAACAATCTACTCTTCATCTAGCCTACTCTTTTTAGTACTGATTGTTGTGTGGTCATGTTATTTAGAAAACATGGCAACAAGTTGGGTTTATAATATATCCACGACGTTTTTCGGATATAATTCCGCATCTCCCTCTTTTCGACCTTTCGCTTTCTTTGTGTTGTAATTTTAAACTCCGGTGGATTTATGAGAACTATGGTTAACTGCTCCTCAGATCTCTGCAGGGTAAATCCAGACAGCTAGCTAGACTATCTGTCCAATCTGAGTTTTCTCTCGCACGACAAAAACTTTTGAATGTACACGTTCCACCAAAACAAGTTCCTTCCTGAGGCTATTTTGCAGCGGCACCGTGGCTCTGTCCGGTGCCTAGCGCTGCCCAACACGATTGTAATTGGTTTAAAGAAATGCCAACAAACCAGTGCAGGTTTCTCTTATCCCGGAATGCTGTGTGGACTAGTCAGACCCTCCTCCACAGTGCTGTGGAGGAGGGTCTGGCAATGCGAGACTAAGTTTATACTGACAGTTGTTCCCATAGGACAAATTGTGAAAAACACAGGTTGCCATAGCAATAGGAAAACAATAACTTTAACAAGTTTTGGCAACAAAAAGCAAAAGTGAAAAACTTACACTACTTTGGCCTGTATAGTTTTTTTCACTTGTAGGTTGAAAGTATTCTGTAATGCAATAGCTTTATTTTAGTAACAATTATTGAAATGGACCAATTTGCAACATTGTAACCATTTTCTACATACACTGTGTTCCAAATTATTATGCAAATGATATTTTACACAGATTTTCCTAAATAGTCAATGCAAATCCATTCATCCATCTTCGTCCGCTTATCCAGTGTCGGGTGTTTAATTGAAATAGCTTTTGATTTCAGTAAATATAATCTCCTAATGCTGCAAATTCAGCAAATTACCATTTTCAGTTCTTTACAACCTATAAAATGCTTTGAAACTCTGTTGTGCATAATAATTTGGAACAGTGCATTTTGAGTTTTTTATTTTTGAAAAAATACTGTTTTCATTGGGTGGTTTGTTCAATGAAATTTGACTTATACCCTAACGGTTGGTGACTTGAAAATTATATTATATTATATATATACATTATCTCATTTGCATTGACCATTTAGGAAAATCAGTGTAAAATATAATTTGCATAATAATTTGGAACACTGTTGTACACCCCATGTTTGGGTCTTGAGCCGCAGAAAATTACTTTAAAAAAAATCAGCCCAAAACATTAAACACTGCAGGTCACAAAGCTATGTCCAGACTCTCAGAGAGGAGAAATGTATTTAGAACCACTATTTCTAGAAGGATTTTTATTTAATTTAATTTTAACATTTTACACATTCTGATTAATGTTTAAAATTCAGCTTGAGGCAGCTTGTAAAACCATTCTAAGGTTATCTAATCCTTTACATTGCAGTAAAGCATTTAAAAGTTAAGGTTTTAATCATTAAGCAATAGTATTCATCACCCTTTTCACAATATAGACTACTTTGGAAAAAATTCTCTTAACAGAGGTGTAGTTTGTAGTTGCTAACCATAAAAATACTAAACCTAATTTTTTTTGTGTCTTTATTCCTAATTGGACAGTAGTGAAGGGCAAGAGATGGTAAACCTTAACTAACCAAGATCTGGTTCTCCAATCAAACTTTGATCATGTTGGTTCATCAGAATTTTCTAAATTTGTGGATTTAGGGCGCATTCTTTGTTCTTCAGGGGAAAACTATTATTGAAACCTTCCATTTCTTGTTTATCCCTCAAATCTGTCCTGAGGTGCAGCTGTCCTCACTGTGGAGGTGGGATATGAGAGAATTTCCCTACTTGAGTCAATTAAGAGTCAATATGTTGATAAAGCTCCTGTTTAAATGAATTATTCAGAAAATATTACAGCCCACCACAGTTTCGGGCCAGAGAACTAAAGATTAAATCTGTGTGACACAGGTGGAAAAACAGCTTTAGTTGCAGAGGGAGGTGTAAATCTAAACCAACCATCAGCTCACATGGTTTACTTGCTGGCTTGGATCTTTTTTTTCCTGGCTGCTGGCCAGTTCACCTTTCCATGAAATAACCTACTATGTACTGTAAATGCACTGGTAATGTTTATTATGCTGGTGAGAGTTGGCACTGTAAATCTAAACCATCACAGATATAAAAAGGCAGGGTTTGCTTTTGTCGTAAGTCGTCTTACCGTAATTAACCTATTTTGGCTTTTTATATGTCCCTGTACTTGTCTTCACTTATTCTAGGATCGCTTTCTTTCACAATAAAAAAGGGCAGGGAAGATAGCTGAAGATAGCTGAAGATGCTCGGTAGCTTTTTTGTCCATTGTTGTTTTTACTGGAATGAAACTGAATGATGGAGCAATTTCAAACAAAGGGAGTTCAGAAGGTAGAAGGAGAAACCAGAAAGAAGAAAAATAAACGTAATCACACAATTGCACAACACATTTTCCTCATTCACATCTGAAATGATGAAATTAAGTGAAATTTTGTGTGCTACATGAATGAACTGAACAAGATTGCAAACAATGCAATGATAAATACAGCATATAGAGTGTTGTTTGAGTTGGCAATTATTTCAAACAAACATTTAAAACCGAGTTTAGGTCATGTGGGAAACTGTAGGTTGGATTCCATTGATTTAAAGGAACACTCCACTAAAATGCTCACTCCTTGTAGGCGTGAAGAGGGCTCTGGAAAGCTACAGTAGCTCCTGGGGGGTGGACGGCAGCTGTAGTCAGCTGGGATTCACACCAGTTACAATGAATTCCAATAGAATAAGACAAAAAATGGTTCCAAATGTATCAAAATGCACATGAAAACCAACCAAAAGAGCAGCAGCATAATACACTAATCACCACATATGTATTTGTGAAGCAAGGATTGTTTTGAACATATGAATCAACATTGAGAAAGTGAATCATGTTGCAGAATTTTCTTGACGTACATTTTGACACAAGCATTTCAGAGCCACCTGGCGGAGAGTATTTTGTACTTCAAAGATAGATTTTCAGTGGAAATGTAATGGGCTGCGGACCAATTCCCTTTTACCTGGAATGGAAATACATGGATAATGTTCCTCTGGTATGGGGAAAGATAAGACTGATATGGAGAAGCAGAGATAAGGCTTACACAATATTTGCAGATACCACTACTACAGATTAAAGTAATGTTTGTATAAAGTTGTGTAAAGTAACGTTGTGTTTTTACAGTAATGAATTGTGTTTGCTCACCTGTGTATCTCACTTTCTCAACATGCTGTGCTCGAGCACCTTCGGGTATCAACTAATGTGGCTTTCTCCCATCAAAGGTTTGAATCCAAAGTTGAGCGTCGTACAAATGAGGGGACTTGTTACATAATACTAGAAACACTGACACGCTGATTTGAACTGGTTTACCACTTAACGTGATATCAAAAACAGAATTCCGTGAAATGATCACGAACTGTTAACAGCGCATTAATGACTTCTGTAATATTTGGCAGGATAGTTAGTAATAGTAATAGATAAAGAGAAACAGATGTACTGAACAATTCATTTTGCTTTGTATTGCAACTGAAAACTGTGACAATATATTAGCGACAGCTGCAGATCATTACACAATCAGTGGACACTTGCAACGGAGTGTGAGCTTTAGTATATTAGTATATAGTGGTGGTGGCACGGAATGTGTGAAAATTCCGTCACAGGACTTACACCCAGGAGACCGGGGTTCGTGGCTGCATGTCACGTTTCCTAAAGTTGCTTTATTCTTTTCCTAAACCCAACCGTCCCATTCTTCTCGCGTGTCACGGAACCCTAAGCACACTCATTACCTTTTCCTGAACCCAATCGTCCCGTTCTTCCCGTGTGTCACGGAACTGTAGGCTAAGCCCACCCATGGCCTTTTCCTTAGCACTATGCGTTCCTGCATGGTTTCAGCGCAATTTCATTTTTGTCTCAAATCGTAGGCATTTTTCCTTGATCCACTAGCTGCCTGCCCCCTGAATACAATGTGAAAAATATTTTGAGTTAAGGGGCCGTGTTCATTTCACGGAATTCTGTGAGATCAGGTTGCTTTTACAGGAAGCCCATATCTTTGTCTGTTTAAAGGATACTTTGTTATGGGTTGGTGTGTTTTATCTTATTTTGGTAGTCTGTTTCTGTTCTGTATTTTGCTCAGTTTCATGTTTTATTTTGATAGTTTGGTTTTCTGTCTTGTCTAGTCTGGTTTTACTTCATGTCTTGTGTTTTCCCGCCTTTTTTGATTGTTCTGCCCAGCCCTAATGTGTTTCACCTGTTTCCCAGCCCTTGTGTCACCTGTCTTGTGTTACCTCGTTACCCTCTGTATTTAGTTTTTGTGTTCCCTTTGTCCTGTGTCAGATCATTGTGTGTGTCTTGTAGCCAGTTTAGCATTCCCGTGTGTTTTGGCTCAAGTTTGTTTGCCTTCCCTGTTCGTGTTTTAGTTTCTGTTTTACTGTACTTTATTTTTGGATTCCATTTTTGCCTGCTAGTTTTCCCGGACTCCTTTGGTTTTGTATACTTTTATTTTTATTAAATCATCTAACGTTCCTCAGTTTCCGCCTCTGCATTTTGGGTCCACGTTTTCTCCAGCTTTCCGTAACATACTTAGCCACAGATTTGTTATTGTTATTTATTTTTTAGTTAAAATACTTATTTACCAATTAACAATGTTGGAATATAACATCAGGGTAAACTCTTTGTAAACCAGAACAGATAATGTATAATTTGCTGAGTTGAAATCTTTTTGTTATGAAAAGCGTTGTTTGTTTCATAGCAACATCAGCCAACTGTAACATTACTTTTACCATAGGTTCTCTACCAGTGAGAGATTGTACTCATGTTGTGTGGACAGCCCTTGTTTAAACCCACAGAACTCCATCTACATTCTAATCAAAATTGCAAACTGTCTGAAATACAATGCAAAACACATTTGGACATTTTCTCATACATAACGGTGCATGAAATGTGAGTGTAAGCATCATATACTGTAGTTTCAATGAAGTAAACATTTTATTTAACATAAAAAAAGTCTTCGTACCTTCAAATTAACATTTGAGGAGAAAATGAATGTATTTTGGTAATAAAATATTTGAACCACCAGCAGGTAAATTATTTACTTTATGGCGTGGCACATTCTTTCCATGTAGTCTGATTGAATTTTGGTTGCCTAGCTTATTAAAAAAAACATTGTGGCAGATTATGAACAGACTGTCCTGGCTTTGAACTCACTGTGTTTAATTTCCAAATTATTGGTGGAAATTCAGCTGGTTAAGTGACAATATTTTAAATAGCGTAGTAACAAACTACCTATTTTGGTTTAACTTTAGCAAAGTAGACTGGATGACTTCATTAAGAAAGATGAGGAGAGAAGAGAGAACCCTGGAGATATCCTGTTTACTTATATATATTCAACCATAAAACCATGCCAACCTTTTAAATGACACACCACAAGTATGTATGTCTTCCACAAATTCAGGCAAAAAGCTTCTAATACAAACCTGATTATCCCTGTCAAAATTGCACCTCAAAATCACTTTGTAGCAAGACATGTGTACTATGGGAAAAGGTTGTTTTAAAATGGGTTTATACTGTAGGGTACTTTTTCCAGAAAGCTGGGAGGGCAGTTATGTTCTCTACATATGTTAAGTCTTCACCTGAGAGGCTGAGGGTTTGTTCTTTGCTGCAGTTATGGTAAAAATCCTCTCCAGAAAATCCATGTGTTGTGGATCATAATGTGCCCCTTCAAGTGTTTGTGCCAGCTCTGCTCCTGCACACCTGATACTTCATGGCTTAATGCTGATCGATTGAGCTGTAGAGACACCTGTGTGTAGCCCTTAACCGCCCAACTGGATGAAATCAAAGCTAAGACACACAAGGCCTTTTCCACAGCAGACACTTGTTAACATGTACGATAGCTGTTAATGTAAATTGTTTTCCTGTACACAGTGACTACAGCAAACACCTCTTATCATGGGACAAATGGTGGAGGTTCATGTTTCCTAATCTAAATACCAAACACTCTTTCAGGCACAATGTTTGTCAAAGGAGGAAAGAGAAAGAATGTGAAACTATATCCAAGAGTGACGTTTGTTTGACTGTGTGTGTGCGTCTGTGTTTTAAAGGCCCAATCCTTATTTTAAAGGCACACCACCAATTTTACACATGAAGCACATGAAATTACATTTTTCACTCTGTTGTTACAGTTACACACAGGCCCAAAATACACAAACATGCCCAGGACCTATAGCATACATGCACAAATAGAGAGATGTCAGAGTGAGGGGGCTGCCCATAGAAAGGTTCCCGAGTGGTTTGCAGTTTGGTGCTTTGCTCAAGGGCATCTTGGCAGTGCAGAGGAGGTGAACTAGCACCTCTCCAGCTACCAGTCCGCACTCCATATTTGGTCGGTAGTGGGACTTGAAGTTAGAGACTGGGGACATAGTCGAGCATTTAGCAGCTAAAAAGCCGAATATTTCCCTCAGGAGTTGGAAGAGACCAAACACATCACTAAAAGAGAGAGAATAATTTACTTACATTCAGCAGGTAGACACAAACATTACTCCAAACGGAGGATGTGTACATAAGCAACTGTTTGCTAACAAGTAACTTTAAAAATGATATGTAAGTGTGTGGTTACAACTTTCTGCTGCCACCAAGTGGCCAAAAAATCTTTTATTGCAGCTTTAAAGGTGCAATACTGTTATTCACAGTATGTCAGTTATACAAAAACAAAACTCTAAAATGCAATGTACGCTAGCCGAGAAAACTACATTTTTAAATCCATCTTTCTCTCTCTCTCTGTCTCTTCCCCCTCACCCCTCTCTCCGCCCCCCCTGCAGGTGTTCGGGGGTTTGGTGTGGATGCTGGTGGCATCGGCTGAACTTGTTGTGTTTCCCAACCCTCTGGGCTGGGTGATGTTCGTTTCCATCTTCTGCTTCGTAGTGACGACACTCTGGTTCTTCATCTTCCTCTGCGGAGCCAATCAGAGCGGCATCTGGCCATCCCTGGTTAGACACGCCCACCACCTGCTGATTGATTTAATTTAGATACAGTAGATACCATAAACTTGTTCACCAATCATATTTTAACATATTATTCCTCCGGCTGCCTTCTTTCTCCATCAATCTTTCTCCCTGCCTTCTTACTGTATCTTTTTAGGATGTGGGTTATCATTTTGTAGCGGTGGTTTTCTACCTCAGTGCGTCGGTGATTCTAGCTTACGTCACCCTTCTGAGAGCAGCGTTTCAGTCCCTTCAGGGCACATCAGTTGGTCTAAAAACATATCGACTGGACATTGCTGCAGTGGTATGTAACACACACACTTCTGTATTTCTTCTAATTACTATTCACATACTACAATATTCAGATGTACATAACTAAATTAACATTTTGGGGAAACTAACATGTAAACAGCATTTCTATGATTTTTCCAATTTAGAGTTAACAGTAAGATCTTTTCTGTACAGAATAATTACATAAACCTCCCCTTAAGTAGCTTTAAGGTTGGATTGTCAGCATCATATACACTATTTTTGTATCAGCTCGTTTCTTTTGGAGCTGTGATGGTTTCCAGGGATTAAAGGACCCAAATGCAGGGAAAAGGCAGGAAGGAGGTTTAAACTCAAGGATTTATTTAACAAAAAACGACAGCACAGAGGCTGGGAAAACACAGGGAAAAAACTCAGAGGAATAACTTACAAAACAACACAGAGAAGAATCAAAAACAAAGGCACCAGGCTTAGACACGCTGACAAGGCACGAACAGACAGTGAGGAAACACAAACAGACGCAAAACAATCTGACCAGAGACAAGGGAAACACAAGGACTAAATACACTGGGTAACGGGGTAACGAGGGGCAGGTGACACAGCAGGTGAAACACATTAGGAGTGGCAGGGTAATCAACCAAGGCGGGAAAACTCAGGAAGTAAAACAAGACACGACTAGACAGAAAACTAGATTATCAAAATAAAACAGGAAACAGAACATAATACCAAACAGGGAACAGAAATATACACAACGAAAAACAGTCCACAGAATACACAAAACAGGATAAATCTACAAGACAGGGAACAGAAAAATACAGAATAAATATACAAAACAGCAACAGAAATATACAAACAGGGAACAGAAACATACACAACCACAACAGGAGCTATGTTTTTAATTGCTACATAATTCAATCAAATAGGAAGTACAGTAATCTGCATGCGTCATTTTATCTAGTTGTGTCATTTTATACATATTTCTACCCATTTCAACCTGACAAATTTGGCATCTTTGTAAATTTTGAGATCTCCACTAGAATTTGAAATTAAGTTCTGTGGGTTTGAATAATGTTTGGCTGCACAGTGTGTAATTGTAATGACTTGGGGGTTAAATATATAATCTCATCTTGCAGCTCAAATGCAATTGTATGCATCTCTATTTGTCTTGTTTAAATCAATGTGTTGACATCTGTCTGTGGTCTTGTGACCAGGCTTGGCAACACCTCCATCTTTCTATCTGAAGGTGACAATCATCCGTGTGTTTCTGTGTTTCTGTGTGTGTGTGTGTGTGTGTGTGTGTGTGTGTGTGTGTGTGTGTGTGTGTGTGTGTGTGTGTTTTCAGGTGATGTCCTATGTGGCCACTCTTCTCTACTTCATCCATGCCATTTTCTCTGCCATCCGATGGAAGAGGTCCTAATAAGACAAAACCCAAATCAAGAACAAGACGACCAAAATACAAAGAAACCAAATAAACAGCCGACTTGTCATTTGACTAAACACAGAATTACATTTTGTGTTTTCGTTCTTTTTATTTATGTCAGCAAGAGTAACTTGCTTATTAACAATAGTGCCAAAGTGAGTGAATGAGTGAAAATACAAGGAAGGTATTGATAAATGTTACTTATTTATTGTTGTTGGTGGCTTTACTGTACAGGTAAAATAAAAAAGTAAATAAAAATTAAATAAAATTTGTAAACATGTATTACAGATCAATAATGAATGACAGAAGTTTGCGTCCAGCTTGCAGTGAACATTTTTACAAATCAAAGTGACATTAAAGCATTTCACTAGAAAGTGGACAAGACATGTAATAGCAGAGCTTAGCGTTAGTATAGCACAGTACATTTAAATTGCTAATAAATCCTCAGAGGCTTGTACCATTGTAACAAAATGTAAATGTATAATGGATAAATGACTCACCTTGACAAGTCTTTTTCTTCAATTTTCTTCAAAAGTTTCATTTTTTGAAAGGGCCAGTTTGGATGTACGGTATTGACAGTATTGAAACAACTTCATGTGCAAAATGTCAGTACAGTAGAGCAGACTGAATGATACGGAAACTTTAAGACACTTGTACCCCTGCTCTTTGCAAAGACAATGCACCTGCAGAATAGTGTATTGTCTGTTCATCCTCTCTGTTTCTGTGTCAGACTCACCTGTAGTGTACTGTCAGGTAAGTTGTGTTAGTTTTACATAATGTAGCCTCAGGCGACAAGTTCTCTGAGATAGTATGCCAGAATATTTCAGATTTCCAGTCAACAATGCTGCATTTATCACAGATTCTGGCATAAAAATTACCCAATAAAATCAGTACTTCCCAGGGGTGATTCTAGGATCAGACCTTTAGGGGGGGCTCAGCCCCTAATGAGAATGTGACAGGATAAAGCCTACACCCCCTGCTAAACCAGTAATTTCACTGGATAACAATGAATATATGTATTTATTATTATAGCAAGGCAAGGCAAGGCTGCTTTATTTGTATAGCACATTTCAGCAACAGGGCAATTCAAAGTGCTTTACACAAAAACGATTAAAATACAACAATAAAAGTTACAGTGCAGTATAAGAAATTAAACATTAAAAGCAGTTAAAAATATAAAAGCAGATGGTGCTAGTGCTAGTATGGGACAATGTGTAAGCCGTTGCTCTACACACGTAATCCACTCGCAAGCCCCGCCGTTCCCAGAATGGGCAGGTGTCACCGGTCTTACCCTTTAATTTGTCTTTACATGCTTATATAGATTTCAATACAGTTTCAACAATGCAACTTCAGCATAAGAAATGAACAACTATTTAAAGAAAGGCAAGAACAAAAAGAAAAGTCTTCAGCCTTGATTTAAAAGAACAGAGTTGCGGCAGACCTGCAGTTTTCTGGGATTTTGTTCCAGATATGTGGAGCATAGAAACTGAACGCAGTTTCCCCCTGTTTAGTTCTAACTCTGGGGACAACAAGCAGACCTGTCCCAGATGACCTGAGAGGTCTAGGTGGTTCATAGTTTACTAGCAGACCAGAAATGTATTTTGGACCTAAACCGTTTAGCGTTTTATAAACTAGCAAAAGTATTTTGAAATCAATTCTTTGAGTCACTGGAAGCCAGTGTAAAGACTTCAGAACTGGAGTGATGTGATCCACTTTCTTGGTCTTAGTGAGGACTCAAGCAGCAGCGTTCTGAATCAGTTGCAGGTGTCTGATTGATTTTTTAGGGAGACCTGTAAAGACACCATTACAGTAGTCAAGTCTACTGAAGATAAAAGCATGGACAAGTTTTTCCAAATCCTGCTGAGACATAAGTCCTTTAACCCTTGATATATTCTTAAGGTGATAATAGGCTGACTTTGTAATTGTCTTATTGTGGCTGTTGAAATTCAGGTCTGAGTCCGTAACTACACCAAGATTTCTGGCTTTGTCTGTTGTTTTTAACATTGTCGTTTGTAGCTGAGTGCTGACTTTTAATCGTTCCTCTTTTGCTCCAAAAACAACCACCTCAGTTTTTTCTTCATTTAATTTAAGAAAGTTATGGCACATCCAGTCATTAATTTGTTCAATGCACTTAGTCAGTTTTTGTATTGGTCTATAGTCCCCTGGTGACAAGGTTATGTAAATTTGTGTGTCGTCCGCATAGCTATGGTAACTTATTTTGTTGTTTTCCATAATCTGAGCCAGTGGAAGCATGTAGATGTTAAACAGAAAAGGCCCCAGAACGGAGCCTTGGGGAACTCCGCATGTCATATTTGTATGCTCAGATACATAATCACCTATGGACACAAAGTAGTCCCTATTCTTTAAGTAGGATTCAAACCAGTTTAGTACTGAGCCAGAAAGGCCAACCCAGTGTTCCATTCGGTCTAGTAATATGTCGTGGTCGACAGTGTCGAATGCAGCACTGAGATCAAGTAATACTAAGACTGTAGTTTTGCCACTGTCTGTGTTTAAGTGGATGTCATTAAAGACTTTAACAAGAGCCGTCTCAGTGCTGTGGTACAGTCAAAAACCCGACTGGAAGGCATCAAAACTGTCGTTTAGTGACAAGAAAGTTTTTCTATGATTTTACTTAAAAACGGAAGGTTTGATATCGGTCTATAGTTGCTCATTAGTGACGTGTCTAGATTATTCTTTTTTAAGAGTGGCTTGATGACTGCAGTTTTCAGGGCCTGTGGGAAGATAGCTGAGAGAAGAGACGTGTTTACAATCTCTAGAAGATCTGAAGCCAAATAATTCGAAACATTTTTGAGAATGCCCGTTGGTAGAATATCAAGGCAACAGGAGGAGGTTTTCAGATGTTGTATAATGTCCTCCAGGTTCTTGTGGTTGATCGTATGAAATTGTGTCATATTGGAATTAGTTTTGCCTGAACACTGTGACAACACATATCCTGTACTTGATATGGAGGCACTGACTGTTTGTCTAATTTTCTGAATGTTGTCTTTGAAGAAGGAGGCAAATTCATTACAGGCCTTAGTAGATAAAAGTTCAGATGCTACTGGTACTGGAGGATTTGTTAACCTATCGACAGTAGCAAACAAAGCACGTGAATTATTATTATTTCTGGCGATAATGTTAGAGAAAAAGGACCGCCTTGCATTCCGCAGTTCCAAAATAAATGTGAAGTCTCTCTTTACAGGTGTTATAATGGATCTGGAGATTAGTTTTTCGCCATCTGTGCTCAGCTCTTCAACACTCTCTTTTTTTCTGTTCTCACCAGTATGACATTTCTCCATGGAGATCTTTTCTTACCAGAGACAGCTTTGACCTTAGTGGGAGCAATGGCATCAATAACATTTGTAGTTTTACAATTGAACTGATCTACAAGCTCAGTGACTGAGACCCCAGAGATGGCGGGTGTGGAGGAGAAAAGCTGAATGAATGTTTCACAGGTGTTTTCAGTTATATACCGTTTTCTGATTACCTTTGTTTGAACACTTTTGGGCGCCGAGATAGTGCCATTAAAGAAAACACAGGAATGATCAGAGAGAGCTACATCAGTCACCACAACCTTGGAAATGTTTAGACCATTGGAGATAATTAAGTCCAGAGTGTGACCCTTATTGTGCGTAGGCTCCGTCACATGTTGAGTCAGTCCATAGTTCTCAAAAACACAACACAGTTCTTTGGTCCCTCTATCCTGGGGGTTGTCAACATGTATGTTGAAATTGCCAGCAATAATTACACAGTCAAAGTTAATACATATTATAGACAGCAGTTCAGTAAAGTCATCGAGGAAGGTTGCACAGTATTTAGGTGGCCTGTAGATATTTAGAAATATAGCTCGAGGGGAAGACCTTAGCTGAAGAGCCACATATTCAAAAGAAGTAAAATTTCCATAAGATATTTGCGTACCTTGGAATGAGTCATTAAACAAAATGGCGACTCCACCTCCTTTCTTATTCACTCTATTCTCACTCATAAAACTGAAGTTAGGGGGAGCTGACTCAATAAGAACAGCAGCACTGTTATTATGGTCTAACCAGGTTTCAGTTAAAAAAATAAAATCAAGATTGTGCTTAATGATAAAACCATTGATTAAAAATGATTTTCCTGCCAACGACCTGACGTTTAGTCAGGCTAGTGTAAGTGTGTTAAAATAATGATCTGTCTCATTTTTTGGGACAGGCTGACGGCTGACGGGGAATGGATGCTAAATTTGCTAAGTTTGCAGTTAAGTGCTTCTTCTTACTTAGTGGATTCACCATTCTTTTTCTGTTACCTACCACAACATAAATTGAGGAAGAATTTAATACACAGGGCCTGGGCTTGTTCTGGAAAGAGTAATGAGTGCCACTAGGCATTAGGGCTGTAGCGATACACTAATCTCACGATACGATACGATACACGATATTAAGCTCACGATACGATATATATCATGATATTCAGCCAACGATACGATTCAATACGATTCGATATAATTCGATACATCAATTTACTTGGATTTAATTAACTGAACTGAAAACTAAAAACCTCAAAATTACACAATATGTCTCTGACTGGACAGACAGTCTACAGCTTGCAAATGCTGGACAAAATGAATCAAAGATGTGTTGAGAAAATTAGCTCCATTTATTGAAAGCTTACAAGCCTTTGAAAAGTAAATAAAATGCAGTATTGCAATTAACAATGGAGAGTTAAACAGTTTTTTTGACAGCTTTTTTAGCTTGACACTGAACATATGAGGTAGCCAGTCTAGGCACCAGGTAAGTAAACATAGTACCATGGCTTCTCCTCAGAACACACCGAAGAAACGCCGACTTGAGCGTACGCTCTGCACGTGCGCAAAACGTAATACGTTTCCATAGCAGCAGGCGGCGCTGCTCTGTATTGTTTCCAAACAGTCTGATTGTTTCCCAGAAAATAAAAACCGGCAGCTGATTGGACAAACGCGTCACATGTTCTTTTTTCTCCGGAAATTCACAGTCAGACTGTCATGGCGGCTTGTTCAGAATACGATCTCATATTGTACTAAAATAGTTCACCGAAACGTGATTCTGAAAACATTGCGAGAGAAAGCGAGAAATAGACCGTGCAGTTGCTGAATCTGTCTTCATTTCAGATCGACAAAGGTCAGTTTAAAAGATTTTCGTCAGATTTTGAGAGGCTCATCCGTTTGCCATTTCCGGCTGAGTCCCGACTGCCCTGTCTCTGACTGAACATGTCAGGTCGGCCAAAATGAAGGCCGACGGCTCCTCCAACGGACAATGGCATGGAACACACTGAAGAGACTCGAGTCACCGACCTCGCCAGACGGTCAGACGGACGCTAATCGTCTCTGTGTGTCAGCGCCGCAGAAACGTCGGCGTCTGTGTAACGTTAGTACGGATAACTTGCTCTACAGCGACACTAGCGGCTGGCTGACAAATCGCTCTTCCTGCAACGTGAACGGGGTTAACACGGGGGACTTGAATGGGACTTATGTATCGATACTCGTGGCTTAAAAATCGATACTTTCTTGGGAGAAAAAATATCGATTTATATCGCAGAATCGATAAAATTGCTCAGCCTTACTAGGCGTGCAGGCTGGACCCCGCATATATCAGTTAACGCTTGTTGCATTTTGTACACAAGCATCCTTAGGAGGAGTTAGCTACCATCCTGGCAGAGGTGCCTGGCGCTTTAATTTTGTCTGGGGGCGAACGATGGAAGAAGGTAGGGGGGCAAACCTGGTACCAGCGTCCACCAGCTTCCTCATCCTACCCCTGAACTCCAACATGGGGATCGGGGAAGAAGGGGAAAGGGTGAGGGAGTTTGTGTGTGGAGTGTGGAGTGCTTCTTGAGGGAGTCAGGATAATTATTTCTCTGTGGGTTTGTGACCACGAGTGCCATCTTTCATATTGCACATTTCATTTGAAATATCAATTAATGCAGCTTTAAAGTGAAAATGTTGTTTGTGAGGTTAAAGTGGTTGAAATAAAATGTCTTCAACCATAAAGACAATTGTATATTTTTGAAAAGAAACTCCTGTTCTAGCCCTTGTGTGCAATACAGATAGAGGCTCCATGCACTCAGCTAATACTATGTAAGGGTCACAAAGTTAGAAAGAAGACATAAAACTCAGTGAGCTGTTTCTTTACTCAGCAGCAACAATGAAGATATTTCAGGTTTTACTGTGGCCCCAGGACGTAAAAATTGCTCGGACCCTAACCTTAACCCCTGTTTCAAAACCCCCTTCACAGGTCACCAACTCACATTAAACACCAGGTAGCCTTGGATTCTGTAAGATGAAGGGTGTGTCTACTTTGTGCCAGTGTGAGGAGCTGTTGTGGGACGGGGGCAGAACGGGTTTGCCTGCTAACTAAGTTTTCCTACAAGGCTGAGTGACACCTGCTGCTACTTTGTTAGTTCAGCGGAGAGGACAGGGCGCTTGCTGTTGACTCGGAACCGAGAGAAGGAAGAGGCAGAGATGGCTGAAACTACTGCTCAGCCTATGGGGAGCCTGCCCAGCAGACTGGGGATATGCACCACAGCACCAGATATATTTTACCTGCCTGAACTGGTGAGTGGACAATGACAGAGGACAGAGCGGCTGACTTTGGCGTCAGTTTCTTAAGGAATTATTTGCATTTTGGATCAATTTTTGGTTTTCCTTAGTTTGAATAAACTGATTTGATGTCAATGTGTTTAAATACAATGAATAATGCAACAAAACTGACTGTCATTAGTTTATTTCATGGCAACAATTAACTTATTTTGTTCACATCTCAAAAGTTATCCCTTCTTACAGAATGATGCATAATGATAGATACAATTAAAATGAATTAAAGGCTTGTAAGGGACAAAAGGCAATTTTTAGACACAGTGTTAACACTGTTACTGTTTGGAGCCTCAGCTGTACACTTTGTATCCAAAAGATGAACCAAATGTATGACATTTTTCAAATGTGTGCATATAATAGTATGAATAAAATAGAAGAATAGTTCATGCCAGGATGATGCGATAACTTCATTACCTAAGTTATATGATTGCCTCAAAGAAAATATCAGAATTTGTTTTCATTTCGTGTTGGTAAATGTCCAAATAAATAATACGATGCATAGTTGAAGATTGAAATTGAACTGTGCAAAGTGCAAAAATGTGCTTTTGAAATTCCTGATATGGGAGGAGCACCTTTGCCTTTTCACAGCTCACGTTTTACTACTAAATACTAAAAGGAAAGAATGCGGCCAACTCTTCTTTTCCCTGGATGATGACAAGAGATAGAAACTGCTCATATGACCACTGGAAAACTAAATGCACTGAGGGACGTGTTTCAATTTATTTGTCTGATAATTGGACCTTAATGTATTTAAGGTTGTTTATTTTAGCTTTTATTTATCAAGGGAGGTGTTGTGATGAGGAAGTAGGTTCCATGTCACTAACACCCTGCTTCATCCATGCAGAAACTCCGAGCTGCAGGAAAAACATGCAACACATTTGCAGACATCGTAATGGCCAAAGGCTTTTCCTGCATCTGTCAAGTCTTTTGGATATTAACGTCTTCTGTTGGCCACTGATTGAGTTCCTTGCTTAACCCTTGTGTTGTCTTACTGCCGACCATGCAACCTGTTCTTGTTTGTAGGCAAGCTTTCTTTCACTACCACTAGTATATACACCACTAACACCAACTTATTGACACTAGTTTTATACAGATTTTTGAATTCATGGTCAATAAACCTCATTTATATGAAAATAAGCCCATTTTTTTATTGTTAAAAAATGAAATTATTAATTATTTTAAATAGTTAATATCAGAGGGAAAAGAAATCTATAAATGCTATAAATGCTATAAAATTTAATAAAACATCCAAAATTCCACTGATTAATTTTACTAGCAAAGAACATTGTATGGATCCATCCATGCTATGTTTGGGCAATTTGGTTGAAAGAAACCCATATTTCTGATATAAAAAAAATGTTTCTCTTGAAAATGGGTCAAATTTGACCCAAGGACCACAGGAGGGTTAAGAGCAGTTTGACAGTTTACTTTCACCAATTATCTCCGTTCATTTTTTTTTTGTTATTTTGTGGTGTGCAGCAGTAAAACCTCTGTTCTGTGACTGTGATTCTGACTGAGAAGAGTTTTACAGTGTTTTTCTCAGAACTTTAACCATGCAGCGAAATCTTAGAGGCATGACTTGGCATAGAAACCTATTTCTGTTTACAACAGTTGAATCTGTACCAAAGTTGGGTCAGTGGTCATGAAATCAGGCATGACTCATGGTTATATTGACGCAAAGCCTTTTCAAGATGAAGCTGTGGTCAAATTATGATGTGTGTTCACTTTAACACGCTCATAGCATCAGCCATGTTGGGCACGACACAGTATAACACTTTGAATTCCAGAGAGTTTCGACTATTACCGATGTGGTTAAAGCTCTATCTAAAGTAACCTGGCAAATTAAACAACACCCACCTTGTGCTCAGAGACCTTTAGAAAGTAAAGAGAAGTGTTTGTTTAGTCAACATTTAAAGCGATGTGGCTTCAGATCCTGCTGATATTGTTATTTGCAGACTGTATAGCTGTGACTGTGTAGCTCACACTGTAGCTTCAAAAAAGGTCTTGACTTTAATCAGACTACAAAAATGTAAAGCTAAAGAGAAATTTAGTGGGCCTTTTTGTCAATAGGATTTTTTGGGGCATTTTAGGCCTATATTTTGACAGGAGAGCTGAAGAAATCAAAGGGAAGAGAGAGGGGGAATGACATGCAGCAAAGGGACAGAGATTGGAGTTGAACCCCCACCCTCTGCGTCAAGGAGTAAACATCTACATATGGGCACCTGCTCTACCAACTGAGCTAGTTGGGCACCCAGTCAATAGTATCGGATCCATACAGAATGCAGCTGCGTAGATCGGCCTGAAACCTGGGGATGTTTAAGCCATAACACAGCACTGTCCAAGTCAAAATAATGGTAAAGGATGCCTACACAGCAAACGTAGCCCCCACTCAGATCAGTTATCATGACAGAAAAACAGTCAAAGGTTTCATCAGAATCAGATCCACAGTTAGTAAAACATATTCTCATTCCACACTTTGCCCATTTTCAACTGCACAGGCTTCCTTATTATTTTTTTCCTTTCATTAAACTGTCATCACCAAGGTGCATTTAATGGACAAATCAAAAAGGGATTGCAGCGTAGCCTAATTAGACTGAAAGAAAATATGCATGTAGGTCACGGGTCGTTTTGGGGAAAATAGCCTGCATAAGGAGCAAGAAACAACAGTATCAACACACATTTCTGCTGGCAGGATTTCATGCCTTCAGGGAATTACCCCACTGCAGAAAAATATTCATCTCAAGTCATTTCAGACTGATGCAGCATTCAGGGACTTGATGCAGTTACAGTCACAGTGGGGCAATGGAATTTAGAGATTAAAGATTGACAAATAGGAGAGCAAATAGATGAAAAAAAAAAAAGAGAATTAACCGGTAAATAGTTTCTAAAGTCACATCTGTGTAAAACTATAAACTACATTGTGTTTGCTTTTAATATATTGTGTGTGCCAGACGGGTGGGATATGGTTTGAGAGTTAAGGCAATCACAGAAAAAATCTTTAAGTCTGGAATTTATCTTTGTACACCTTGGTGTGATTTACAACTTTCAGTTTAAGGTCAAATCTCAAAAACCACAATACCATCTGTCCACTCGCTCCCTTCGTCTTTTCAGGTGTTTGGTGGTTTGGTGTGGATTCTGGTGGCGTCGACCCATGTGGACCCTCCGAACCCTCTGGGCTGGGTGATGTTTGTCTCCGTCTTCTGCTTCGTCATGACATTCCTCTGGTTGGTCATCTTCGCTTCTGGAGCTCATCAAAACAGCTCTGGCTGGGCTGCTGCTGTAAGACCTGAGAGAGAGAGAGAGAGAGAGAGAGAGAGAGAGAGAGAGAAAAAACAGATCAGAATGAGAGAAAGATGGAATGAAAGGGGAAAAAAAACTGAGAGAAAGAATAATGTAGTAATATTATGTAATCTGTGTTTGTGTCCAGGATTTTGCTTACCACGGCCTGGCAGTATTGTTCTACCTCAGTGCAGGGGTGGATTTGGCTTACATCACCTTAATGAAGAAATCAGGTGAATTAAGAATCTACCAGATTGACATCGCTGCTGTGGTGAGAACTGATAGACAAACACACACACACACACACACACACACACACACACACACACACACACACACACACACCAACAACTGTTCCTTTATACAGTATTTATTGAAAAACACTTAAGTAACAGCTGTAGTATCTTTACATTTCTAGAGCCATTTTAGTGTTTGATTTTTTTTTTATTTCCTTGAAAAAGTGTTCAAATCCAATTGTTGACGTGCCAAAATAACACATGTTAACACAAAATAACAACGTTATTCTCAGCAGCCACAGTCAAAAGGAACAGTTCAACAATGTAGTACTGTATATACACCAATTTGATTTTCTTGCCAAAAATTAGATGAGAAGATTGATACCAATCTTCGGTTACACTTTACTTGAAGGTATCTACATAAGAGTGTTACGACACTGTCATGAACATGTCATAAACATTATAAACAAGTCATAAATGTTTATGACATAACGCTTCTTTTAGTAAGTGTCATTCGGTTTTGTCATGACAAGTTATGGTTAGGGTTATGGTTAGGGTTCATGTGTCATGACTGTGTCATGACAGTGTCATGTGTTCATGACAGTGTCATGTCACTCTTATGTAGATACCTTCAAGTAAAGTGTTACCCAATCTTCTCATCGATCTCTCAGCAAGACAGCAAATAAGCACTTACATTTCCCCAAATGTAAAACTATTACATTTTAAGTAGGTAAAGCATCACAACACAAACTGATTCTCGAAAACAAAACTGAGATTTAAGCCTGTTTACTTGTGTGTTTGTGTGTCTCAGGTGTTCGCCTTCTTGGCCACACTCCTCTACTTCATCCACACAATCCTCTCCTCTATCCGATGGAAAAACTTCTGAAAAGCGATGCTGAATCACAGACCTGGGTTTCCAAGAAGTACTGTGCATCCTGTGTTTGTGTGTGTTTGTGTGTGTGTGTGTGTGTGTGTCTATGCGTGTTTATGCCACCATAAAACATTAAAGCATCATGTATTGGGAAAAATTAAAGTAAATGAGGAGTTGTACCCCAAACATCATGCTTTTGTGAAAACAAAATTGCATGAATTTTATCATTTAAAGTCTAAATGATGAAATTGGTAAAAGTGCTTCAACCACATATCATTTTGAACAACTGGTCATTTATTCATTTATTTCATAAGACAAGGGATCATATTTATTATCCTTTAAGAGAATCATGGAACGTGGAGTAAATGTTATGGTCTGTGGATTGTTGTTACCTTTGGACACATTCCCCCTGCTTCTAGTCTTAAATAAATTAAGTTTAAAACCTTTTTGTATTACATTTATCTGGTATGGATAAAAAACATGTACTGGTATGTTCTTAAAATGCTCCTGTTATGCTTTTTGGCTTTTTCCCTTTCCTTTATTGTGTTATATATCTTAGAAGTGTGATGTCTCACTCTGTAGCTAAAACAGAGAGCTCAACACACAGGGTGAAAAGAGGAGCTGCAGCAATGTGCAGTACAACAAAAATATGGTGTTTTTGAACATTAAACCATGTAAACCTATTCTGATATAACCTCTGAATACAATTATGAACCTGAAAATGAGCATAATATGAGCACTTTAAATCCAAACAGTTGCCTCTTACTGCCATCGGAGCCATCTCTTATGTCTTTGTGATCAATCAGACTAACAGACGTTTCTCTGTTGTAACTATGAAGAGTTGACAAAATCTGTTATGTTGTCTTTGTCATATACATTTAGTGCCAACCAATCATCAGTACTTTAAGGATGGTGAAGTGTATTTTTTAGCTGAAAGGCCAAAATTTGTCTAGTTTTGCCATTTTTATATTCTGAAGATTAAAACAAGATATGGATGTAAACCGATGCCCTTGTTACATGTGTCATATTGAACCTGACAAGCAGGACGCAATTTTTTTTATTGCAGGGTGGTAGGGTAAGACTCATGAATATTCATTAGGGAACTCATCCCTGATTGGCTCGCCCTTACATTTTTACCCTAACCACAACCAATCCCACTCCTCTTGCCTAAAGCTAACCAGCCCAACCAGAGCAGGCAATGACTACTAGCCATTCAGGGATGAGTTCCCTAATGAATATTCATGAGTCTTCCCCTACCACCCTGCAAAAAAAAGGCAAGCAGGACAGGCGATGTAAACACATTGGCTTAAACTTACAACCTCAGCATCACTCTGCGGTGGTACCGTCTTATAAGTACCGTGCGCTGACTGATTACACCACTGGAGCTGTATGTCCTTGTGCGTGATAGTGTAGCCAAACCTGTGATCACCACTTGTGTGTGTTGATGTTGTTGCTGCTTCTGGTTTGATACCGTATAAGACTTACAGTATCACACAATGCAATCTGTCTCTGATTTGAATCCAAAATGGGAACGCTTCCAACATGTTTCAATTTTGCTCAGTGCCTGCAGTGTGTAGAGGTACTGAATAAACATTGCAGTGTCTCTGTTAATGTTTGAGCTCCAGTGGCGCAATCGGTCAGCGCGCGGTACTTATAAGACAGTATGCTGCAAAGTGATGCCGAGGATGTGAGTTCAAGCCTCACCTGGAGCATATTGGTACACTGACCTAACATCATTGGTTCTACAGGTTTAATATGATACGTATAGGGTTGTACTTAACTTTTTTAATTAGAGAGCAGTCTTTAGAAGAAACACATGTAGGTTACTGCAGTTCTTATCCATTACCTCTACACACGGATGCACTAAAACTTGAGCATCAAAATGAAAAAAAAAACGTATAGTTCAGTGTTGACCAGTGTATCATTTGACTCAAAGATGTACAGGATTATAGCATTCAAAATGTCCAAGTTATTCAGTAGCATCTCAGCCATGAACAAGAGATGAATGACCAAGTGATCTCAACTTTAGCTACACTTTTACATGTCAGGAAGTACAGAACTAAGTAGTTTCCAGTAGTTGGAGCATTCTCACACACACACACACACACACACACACACACACACACACACACACACACACACACACGTGTTTACAGTTCCGTACTTTATTACGTTCTTACATTTTACAACACATCCACATGGATGAGGAAGTAGAAGATTTCCTTTTACAGTTATAAAGAAAATGACATCTTGAACATTAATATTTGTCACTATTGGCCTTTACTGGGTGACTCTGGAGAATTTGGTTTTCAAATGAGAAACGTAACTTTAGTCCTCGGTTGACAAAACAATCACAATCCACTAGATTTGGAAATATTAACAAAAACTGATATTCTGCTTGAACAAATCGCCCATCAGTCCAATTATCTGTCTCGTGAGTCATCTGCGTACTCCCACTCTACCAGATAGTGCGTTTGACACCCGCCCAGATTGAGCGTTTGATTCCTTGCGCGGCCCGTACATCGTCCCAGTGCAGCCGGGTGTTGGGGATCTCATCTTCAGGCTCCGGGTCGGGGCGTGCCCCGTCTTTCGGACTCGCCACCACCATGGGCAGCGGGCCTCGTTGCGACTGAAACTCGACGACGTGGAGCTGCTTCTTGTCGGCCAATTTCTGGTGAATTTCCTGCAGGGTTGAAGAAGAAAAGGAAGTAAATGTTAGTGAAGAGAGGAATAAGGAGAAGTGTGACTTAAGGGTCTTTCGGACCAAAAGCGGCAACGGCACAGCTGCGGTCTGAAATCCATTGTTTCCAAACAAGCAAAGCGCCGGCGCAGCAGCAGCGTGCTGCAGATATGCACTGAACACAGCGGCAAGCGCAGCGCAAACCCTATCTGGTCCGAAAGGAAAATTAGACTCCGAACTCAGCGAGACAACTTCAACACTGTTTGGTGTGTCTGATGGTGGAGGGGCAAACAGAGATACAGCTCTAGAGTACACATATCTCCAGTATATGATATAAATTAGAATGTACACAGAAATGCATTTCAGGGCTTAAATACTTAAATAATGTTCCTCTACATCATAATTCCACCAGATGATGGTGCTTTTTTCAGATTTTTAAAAATGTTTAGGAGCTCCCTTTATTGCTTGGTAGAGTATTTTGTGTTGTTTCTGACTTTTCACTAAAAGAGAGAGTGGTACTTTTAAATTCAAACTAATTTCGGAACGCTCCCACAGAAGATCCCTCCCACTATGCTGACATGACTTCACCTGATTGGCTAATCCAGTGAAAAGGGCCCTGGTGATGTTGAGGAGATTGACAGATCCTTCTACTTTGCAGTACAAGTCCTTTATGCCGATCAGCTTGCACAGAGTGATGACCGCCCGGTGGCAGTGCAGACCATAACCTGCAGAGACAGAGAGACAGAATAAATATGCACGTTGTATCCCCATGATTGAGCACTAGATCGGGACAATATGAAGTCCTCTATCATGGTATGCTATTTTACAATATTGACAAATAGTGTGATATAGTAAATTATCTGGACAGTTTGCACATACAACTAGAGCAGTGTTTCTCAAATGGGGGTATGTGTACCCCTAGGGGTACTTTGGAGGACTGCAGGGGGTACGTGAGATATTTAACAAAATGTTTAATAGTTACAAGGCTGTTGCCAGAACATTGTTCCTCTTTATGTAGACTTTTTTTTTTCCTACCAAAAATGTGACATTTGTGACGCCTTCTTTGGACCTAATCTTGCCTTCCTTCCTTCTACTGTCGTTTTTTTCTTCTTATGTCACTGTTTTTGAAGTTTTTGATACTATTTTGACCTATTCTTGCCTTACTTCCTTCCTTCTTCTTTCTACCATCTTTTTCCAAGTTTTTGTCTTTTTTACAGTTTTTGTCTCCTTTTCTCATTAGCATTTAAATGTGTTTTTTAACACTTTATTCTAGTTAAAGAATTATTCTAGTTAAATTATTCTTTATATGAGTCTTTCATTTTGGAATACTACTTTTTTTTAATAAGGTTCCTGAAAAGAACCGTCTAATTCAATACCACTTATGCAGAAGAAAAGACACAGTGTTCAATTAACACCCTTCCAATTAATTAACTCCAATTTCTAACCTAGTCATAACCTAGAGATTTTATTAGTCGATGCTTAGCTGGATAACTTATCGCAACTTATAGCAACAATGTGTAATTTGTCTACATAGGAAAGCATACAATTCCACATAGTTTCCATTAATAAATGAATAATGAATACATATTTACGTGGGTTTGAATTGAGTTTTCTTTAACAAAAAGCAAGTTCCTATTTTCCTTATAATTTGTTCCAAAAAAAAAAAAAAAATCATCTTACCTTCGTTTTGTTTCTTCATGCGGAGCGTCGTCCTCTTGAACTTGGACTGAATGTCATGATAAACTGTAGGGGGGGTGGGGTGGAGGGTACAGAGAGAGAGAGAGAGAAACAATAACTGAATTACACTTTTATATTCCACATTCCAGTGTTTTTCGGTCAACCCTGACTTAAAGCTGAACCAAAAGGACATATGAAAGTTTGCCTAGTTGTTTGTCAGTCCAAAATCTTTTAATTTCTTCCAACAAAAGGTGGAAATGCCAAAAACAGAAACAATCAAACACTCTGCCACATTCAAATGTATTCAAATTCCCTTTGGCTTCGCATTGTTACAACAACAACAACAACAACTGGAAGGTCAGCGGAGCGGTTTGTTTTTCTACCAAAACAACATTTTTAGTGGCCAAGTTGGGGGCATCCAGATGTTTGACCTCCCAATGAACACATTGACCCAGCTTAACGATCATGAAGAAAAACTGTTAATCATCTGCCGGACGAAATCCAAGATCAGGATCGCCACCAAAACTTGAGTGGCCTGAAGGATATCAAGCCACGTTTAAACTTTTTTTTTTTTTACTGTCTTACTGAACTTTGCCAGTAAAAGGTGACAGTGGCTTGAGTAAGTGAGCAAAATAGGTGAAAAAAATGACCTTGAAGCTATCAGATCTGTCCTGATTACAAAACCCATGAGATACTCCTTAAAAGAAGTGAAGATTGTAGATAGAAGTAAACAAACAACCACACACACACACACACACACACACACACACACACACACACACACACACACACACACACACACAAAAACCCGGGCCAAAGCAGGAAGCTAACTTTCTCCTCCGGTGGCTGCGGTGGAGGCTGATGACTCACACACATTAATCTTTCTGGCTTTGCTCTCAAGCAGCAGCCCAAGTAGCCAAATAGCATTTTACAATAAAAAGAAAAAGTACAAGCAGTGCACTTAAAACTATTATATCTTTCTTCACAAATCTAAGCAGGGGGAGGAAGAACAGGAGTGGAAGAGAGGAAGAGGAGGAAGGGGAAAATAAAAAAAAAAGAGTAGAAGTTGGAGGGAAAGAAAGAGAGGGAGAGAGAGGTAGAAGGGAAAACCAGAGGAGTGGAAGAAATCGACTTGTGAAGTGGGAGAAGCTATTGCGGGAACCCCTGGTTCTGGAAGTAAAGCCCCATTCATTTTTTCTCATCTGGTTTTTTAATAAAAATAATAAATGGAAGGTCAAAGACTGAACATGAAAATGAAAGATGAAGAGTTATCCATGACTCCCAAGGTACATCTCTGTAAGAAACAATGGGCTTAAAACTGTGTGTACGCTGCTAACGGCAAGTAAAAGCTAAAGATTACAGTGTTGATAAAATGGATAATGGTCTGCAGGTCACTTTCAGATTAGAACTTGGATGAGTTCAGGTACAATGGAGCCATGCTTTGTTTACAATTGCGACCAGGAGGAGTTTTGAATTTGCTGCTGCTCTGATTCACCCCTCTGACTGGCTTCTTCTGCATAGCAGCCGAGGCTCATGGCTATTGTACTTTTTAGAGCTGAAAAATGCCAAACCAAAATGATGGACGAAACAGAAACTTAACATGTTTCTATCTTAAGTAACGTTGAGGAAGAAGTAAAAAGTAAAAACTGAAATGAGGAGAATGACTTACTGGTCTGGTTGTTGTATCGTTCTATATAGTACAAGTAGTGGATCGCTCTGTTCTTGGCCTGCAGATCACACAAACACACATTGATGTCATTGTCATTTGTTGACTGAAAGTGTTGTTATTATAATTAGCATCCCAGTTGGGAAATTGCTGCTGCCGTAAACAAATTGTATTAGCATCAATTATTAGGTACATTATGTGTCACAAGGGACTCTACATTTGTTTTGTGGGACTGCTCTGTAATAAAGCCTTTATAGTCAAATATGCTGAATTACATAAAAGAGGGTCTGGGGATTTTCTATCTCTAAGTGCCCTCTGTAAAGTTTATTGTGTGATTCCAAAGTACCAGGGTGTAATCATACACAGGCAAATATTTTAGGTCTGGATCTTGTCGCAAGAGTCCAAATAGGCCATTTAAAAAACTGGTTCAGTTTTTGTTAAATTCTAGGGAACAAATATCTAAGTTTTAGTTTTAGTTAATTAATCTGCATAGTAATTCAATTATTTGGATTGTATGCATGCATACGATGATAAATGTGGTTATTGTTATTTGTATTCTGGGTCTCAGTGGAGATTAATTGCCCTGTTATAGTCTAAATGCTATATGAGCACCAAAAGCAACTAAATAAACCTTATATATATATATATATAAATATAAATATATATATATATATATATAAATATAAATATATATATATATATATATATATATTTTAATCAAAGTCTAAATGCTGTTTGCACTCTGACAATAAAGTTCTGCTGAAAACAATTACTCAGTAAGTACATTTAAAATACACAAATTCCACACTTTGAGACACACAAAAACTGACTTATTGATTATTTTTGTTGAAATAAAAACCTTGTGGTACTCACCTTCCTCAGAGCGGTGTTTCTGTCTGCTGCTTTCCCCAACGCAAAGCCTGGTGGACGGAGAAAAGGTCATGGTATTATTTGTTAGCCATGCGGCCAAATAAACCCCGGCTTTATTGTTTCAAATGTTTATTAAATTAGTGTCACTGATTAGGAGCCGCCATGAACACTGTAACATGATGACATTTATAAACTAAATCAAGCCGCCCTAACAGAATCTGCAGTGAAAGGTTGAAGGCAGGTGAATCTCAGGAGTCTGTGAAAGAGTTTCCTCAGCATTTCTTATTTCTGAAGAGCTTGACAAGTGCCGAAACTCTTTCCTGCACTTCCCCATATCTACATATGACAAGTTATTTTTCAACTTTTGCAAACACCCTGAAACTGTCAAAAATACTTCATTTCTTTCAAGTTGCTCCCAGAGTCGTGATCTAGGTTGAATTTTTAGACAGTGTCGAACCTGCGGCTCCGTTGCCGTTTCCCACGGCGACCAGGCAGCTGATGGACCTCTTCCTGCCCTCCTTGGCCGTCATGTTGAACACACTCTTCACCTACAAAACAGCAACGAATAAACAATAAACAACAGCATCACCACCTGACATCTGTCACGTTCTGCTTGGCCGCCATGTTAAACACACTTATGGTATGAACATTAATACAACTGTGTGTTTGAAGTGTTGCCTAAGAACGCTATTTAAAATACCAAACACACACAAAACCATCTTAGGCTGCCTTCTCTACAGGTTCTGAATGTAACCACTGTCGCATGTAATTACTGACATTGCTCATTATGTGCTCTTGTGATTGTAGACAGATCCAATCAGTGTCATCCATACGTGATAAGATGCAATTTCACTTAATAAAAAAAAAAACCCTGAATCTCCAACAAGAACAAAGAAGAAACTAAACTAAAAACTAAGGAAAGCAGATGAAGGGGCTTGCTTTGGCTCATAACATAAATTACATGTAATAATTACATATTCAGCTCGTCTCTGTGCTTTCAAATGGTCTTTGATCGTGCACATTTTGTATTTTCTGCTCCAGTCAGGTCAATGAACCCATTGAACAGACAAATGTGTTTGTGAAAACATCTGCAGTTATAACACTACAACAGATGGTTAGGGCATTTTACTGTGTGTGTGTGTGTGTGTGTGTGTGTGTGTGTGTGTGTGTGTGTGTGTTGTCAATCCGGACCAGAACGCCTGTCCAGATTTAAGTGACTTTCATCGACCTGTTAGTAAGCACAGCGAACAGTCATCTATCACACACACACAGCACCTTGTCCTCCCTCGTGCAACCACGTAGGCTGATCCACTGACTGCAATATGACTTTAAAAACACCAGGGAGCAGCATTGATACACCACAGTGAGGAGGACGAGAGAGGAGGGAGGATAAGGATTAGAAACAGGGAGGAAAGATGAGGTTAGAGTTGACCGGAGAGAGGAGAGGAGAGGAGAGGAGAGAGAGAGAGAGAGAGAGAGAGAGAGAGAGAAGGCAAAATGAGATAAAAAACATGTCAAATAGAAGAAATGGGGCAGGTCAGAGAAAAGAAAATGAAATGAAATAGCATTAGAGGATATGAGAGAAAAGTGGTGGTGGATAATAGGGAGTAGAAAAAGAGATTAAAAAGATGAGAACAGAGATTTAGAGAGAGAAGGAGGCAGGCATGAGGAGGAGACGGAAGGGAGAATAGAGGTGGCAAATGGGGGGAGAGGGGAAGGGAGATGATTTGTTGCCACTTTAGACATGAGACAACATAGGTAAGTGGCGAAAACAAGAAAAGTAAAGGAAACGAAAAAGTGGAAAAGCGGTGAAGAAAAAGAAAATTATAGAAGAAAAAAAAAGAGAGAAGGCAGACAGTGAAAGCTCTGCGTCTGTCGTCAATCACAAACAATGTGCGTTTGATTGAGCACGCAGATATGTGTCCAGTATGTGTGTGTGAGCGAGAGAGAGAGAGAAAAAGACTAAACGCATGATAAAAAAAGACAATATAACACAGACAGACAGACCCACGCACACACAGACACACACGCAATGATATAATATATGATATCAATTCACCACAAGCCCAAAACGAATTGAGTGAGCTGCTGAACGTCACTATGGTACATAAAACTAGCCAGTCATATTTATGAGTTAATTACGCCAAGTTAATTAAGAGAATTAGAGGACTGATTAGAAGATATTTTAATGTCATACTCATTACGTAATGTTATGAATAAAAACTAATTTCATAGTAGTTTTATGCATTACTACGGAGCCCCTAAAGGGACATGAGCAAAACAAAATCTGAAGTTTAGTTTCATGTGTTTGTGTGAGCATATGAAACTTTTTCGTGTGAGCATGCAAAACATTGATGTAGCCTGGGCCATACTGGAGACAGTGACAGCTAGAGAAATGACTACAGCACAGGAGTTAGTTGCACTATATTATAATCTAGGTCATCATTAAAAGGACATTGCTGCTTTGCTTGCAAGTCGTCACCATTATATTGTTTCGATACGACATTTAAAACGGATTTCAAAGTCTTGTAATCTGTTCCGGCGCAAGGGATACAACGAGATATCTCTAGAGCTGGCACAGTGGATATGACACATGCCTTTGGTGTGGGAGACCTGGGTTGGAGTCCCACTGTGATCCATCAATCAATGTGTCCCTGAGCAAGACACTTAACCCATAGTTGCTCCAGAGGCGTGCGCCCTCTGACATATACAGGTGCTGGTCATATAATTAGAATATCATGAAAAAGTTGATTTATTTCAGTAATTCCATTCAAAAAGTGAAACTTGCATAATGTATACATTCATTCCACACAGACTGACATATTTCTTTTAATTTTGATGATTATAACTAATGAAAACCCCAAATTCAGTATTATTGTCAATATTGTGACATGGTTCAATATTGAAGACACCTGGTGCCACACTCTAATCAGCTAATTAACTCAAAACACCTGCAAAGGCCTTTAAATGGTCTCTCAGTCTAGTTCTGTAGGCTACACAATCATGGGGAAGACTGCTGACTTGACAGCTGTCCAAAAGATGACCATTGACACCTTGCCCAAGGAGGGCAAGACACAAAAGGTCATTGCTAAAGAGGCTGGCTGTTCACAGAGCTCTGTGTCCAAAAACATTAATAGAGAGGCGAAGGGAAGGAAAAGATGTGGTAGAAAAAAAAGTGTACAAGCAATAGGGATAACCGCACCCTGGAGAGGATTGTGAAACAAAATCCATTAAAAAATGTGGGGGAGATTCACAAAGAGTGGACTGCAGCTGGAGTCAGTGCTTCAAGAACCACCACGCACAGACGTATGCAAGACATGGGTTTCAGCTGTCGCATTCCTTGTGTCAAGCCACTCCTGAACAAGACACAGCGTCAGAAGCGTCTCGCCTGGGCTAAAGACAAAAAGGACTGGACTGCTGCTGAGTTGTCCAAAGTAATGCTCTCTGATGAAGGTTTTGTGCATTTCCTTGAGGATGATGCGATGTGCCAGACCAACAATGCAGAAGAGCTGAAGGCCACTATCAGAGCAACCTGGGCTCTCATAACATCTGAGCAGTGCCACAGACTGATCGACTCCATGCCACGCCGCATTGCTGCAGTAATTCAGGCAAAAGGAGCCCCAACTAAGTATAGAGTGCTGTACATGCTCATACTTTTCATGTTCATACTTTTCAGTTGGCCAACATTTCTAAAAATTAAGTAATATTCTAATTTTCTGAGATACTGAATTTGGGGTTTTCATTAGTTGTCAGTTATAATCATCAAAATTAAAAGAAATAAACACTTCACATCAGTCTGTGTGGAATGAATGTATACATTATACAAGTTTCACTTTTTGAATGGAATTACTGAAATAAATCAACTTTTTCATGATATTCTAATTATATGACCAGCACCTGTATAGCAATTGTAAGTCGCTTTGGATAAAAGCGTCAGCTAAATGACATGTAATCATGTGGACGTGCCGGCAGTTTTGTTGTCATTACTTAGAATTCCTCAAGGGGGGGGGACAGAAACTACGCACTATAGCTTTAAGCTGCTTGTTTCTTTGGGCCACTTGGACCACCAACAAGCTAAAAGGTTACAAACGGTTGACAAAATATGCCGGAAGTGACAGCAAACTGCTGCCTGTTTACAAATCCAGGAGATGTGGAGCAACTTTAGCATTTTGGAGTCATGTGAGTTGAGACCTGGCGGATATAAGTCTGATATTTACTCTTCTTTTAGCTCTATTTTGGTCTCTACCAATTTCTCTTATAACTCCTGATTCTGAAGCTCCTAAAATACTTCACAAGAGACACCTTTCCCATTATACATTTGATCCATTGTTAATATAAAAAATACTGACTGGTGCAGCCAAAGTATAAAATTGCTAAATGATCTGCAGTGACAGACAAGACCTATCTAGACCAATCTAATGTGATCCCATGAAAAAGCTCTGCATTAAATATTATCTTTGTGAAGTTTGTTGTTGCTAAAACTGAGTCAGAGACGACACTTCAACACTGTGGTTAAAACCTTTGTTGTGCCTGTTGCTGTGTTGGTATTCCGTTGCTGTGGCTGTGTGGTGGTGGGTGGTTTTTATTTTCTGGTATCCGTTTTGTCAATCCGGACAAAGAAACTTAAAATACTGTGGTTATTTCTGAGGCTGCAGTTTGTGGCGGTGTACTGAATTCAATTCCTTTGTGAGATGTTGTGGTAACAGTATTCATCGGACAGTGCATCTATAAATATATACAAATACAGGAATATCTGTCTATTTACATCCAACAATGAGGTGGGAAGACAAGAGATAATAGATTCAATAATATCCATCATCCAATATGTATTTATTCTGCAGAAAAGCTATGTAAGCAAACATGACTTTTATTCATTTGGAAATGTTAAAGCTTCTGCGGCTCATATTGTGAGTGTGTATGTGTGTCACACAGAGAGCAAGGAGGGAAATAAGTAGAAGAAATTAGTAAATGAGGGACGAATGAGTGTGTGTGAAGCTGAATGGATAAAAAGAGACAAGAGGATTTAAATAAAAAATCCCTTCATACACGTACAACAATTAAGCACAGACATTTTACACCGCAAGAAAAAAATCAAAAATGCCATCATCATCATCTCCCCACTCTGCACAAAACATCTCCCAGAGCCAATTAATACAGCTAAACATTTCCTTAAAGGTCCCATGGCATGAAAATTTCACTTTGAGGTTTTTTAACATTAATATGAGTTCCCCCAGCCTGCCTATGGTCCCCCAGTGGCTAGAAATGGCAATAGATGTAAACCGAGCCCTGGGTATCCTGCTCTGCCTTTGAGAAAATAAAAACTCAGATGGGCCGATCTGGAATCTCCCTCCTTATGAGCTCATTGAGCTCATAAGGAGTAAGGTTACCTCCCCTTTCTCTGCTTTGCCCGCCCAGAGAATTTGTCCCACTCCTGAGAGAGAGGCATCATGGCTTTCAAACGAGCAAAGTGGCAGTTGGTCAAGGCCACACCCCCACTCTCCACCTTGCCCCCCCCCTCTCCTCCTCAATAGCTACAGACACAGAAATGGCACGTCATAAGGAAAGCTCATTGTGGGACTGGCTCTAGTGGCTGTAATTCTGCACCAAGGCTGAATTTCGGGAAAAAGACTTCAGACACAGTATTAGGGGACCACTAACCGGCAATTTCCACTGGATGCGTAACGGCTGCGGATCCGCTCCAGAACGTCGGCGGAGTCATTAGGTTTCCATTAAAGTCAATGTGTGTATTTCCACTGACTGTGGAACGGCTGCGTTCCGACTGCGTCCCAGCGCTGGCGGTCCGCAGCCCTCCGGAGCAGATACGCAGAGCTTCTATTTTTGCCGGACGCCGGAGAGCTCCGCAGCAATTCAGCACACGGCAGATAGTGCGAGACAGGAAGTCGAGCTCAGAAACAAAATAAAAATCCGGTTCGTTTTCAAAATAAAATACACCGTGCCCACGGCGGATCATATTTCCCTGCACTACACCTTGAAAAGACAGCACAGAGTTGTTTCCCCTCTACTCCTCTGGATGGAAACAAACACTCTACGTGAATTCGCGAGATATTGTGGGTCCTCGTGACTACAGCTGTCACTCAGTGGGTATTGACGGACGGCGGAGCAGGGAGCCGTTCCGCAGCGCAGCCGGTCCACAGACGTTCCGCATCCAGTGGAAATCCGGAGTAAGGAATTGGAATGGAATTGTCCATTACTGCTGTCGTAATGTCTCATTATGTCTCATTCAAACTACAGATCCGCTACCCGATCTGGCAAACTTGCATAATGTAATGTAATGGACAATTCCGCTTCCAACCTGTAGGGGGACCGAAGCGCGAAAAGTGCTCTAGTGTTGCTTTGAAACAATGTTACTCTTGTGAAGCACTTTGTGACTAAATGTATAAATATAAATTGACCTACTGCCTCTTGCTTTTCTATGGGCAGCTTGTGACCAACTGCAGCCTTTCTCAGGCACTTTATCTGAAACACAGTTTGTCTCGACGCTTTCGTCCCCGCCAGAGAGCGTCAAGTGATAGAACAGTGTTGGATTTCAGCTGAGGGAACTTCAAAGTCAAGATCTGCCTTCAGCTTCACTAGTTATGTAACAAACATTTCAGCAAAGGTTTTATAATTTCACTGCAGGGGCCACAGCAGAAGGATTGGGTTCAGGGCAGCAGCAAACACCAAAACACTGAAAACACAACGTTGCATACACACAGTGCTGTAGTTGAAGTGTGTGCGGACGCCTCCAGTGATGTTGAGCTTTTGGCTTTACTTTCCTCATTTGAGGTGAAGATGCAGCAGTTTTGGAGGAGCATTAGCAGCAGAGCAGATGGGCTTAGTTTTTCCTCCACCAGACGAGCGACAGCATGTCGGTGGGAGGATGCTTCTAGCTCGCTCGCACTTCTGTTTCATCTCTTATTTTCTCAATCTGTTGCTGCATGTCTCCCTATCTGTATCTGTCTATAAGCTTCAGTGCAGGGGAGGAGTTCTCACCATGAGACCAGAAGGCGCTGTGAGAGCACAAACCTCCGCCAACGCTAGACACTTCTCTGACTTACTGTTGCGCAACTACACTTCATTTCTTTTTAAGTTGACATCTTGACACTGCAAACGCACTGAATAGTATAAAGAGTTTATTTACTCCTGCACAACTGGAAAAAATGTCTTCATATGGTGCTCTACAGGACAAATGCTTTTCCAAATTATTACATATCAATATCTGACTACATACGTTACATTTCACCTGTTCATAATGTCATGTCTTATAGCCTACCTCTAAATAATACACTACATTGTGCGTTACAGTTTTCATAATATGTATCATATAGTATTACAGTATATGATAACATTCATATACAGTACATCATGTTTTAGTGGGTTTCATTTCTGTGTTCCCTTAGCTTGTTTAGTAAGATTTATACAGCCAGACGTCCAGACCCTGGTGATCAACAAACTTCAAACTAATTTCATTTTGACGTTGGTCATGTAATCACAGTGTGTATGGCACTTGTGATGTGTTGACAGCTAGATGGTCAAACGTGAAGAGAGGTGGATGTGGAAGGAAAAAAAAAAAAAACTTCCAGAAATCTGATGAGTGAGATCTGAACTTCTGCAAATCTGCTTTTAGGATTGGAACTCAAGTCTCTGTGTCATTTCAAAGCTACGCCTAAATATTGATAATTATCGAATAGGTTAAAATGTCAGATTACGTCAAAATAAATCTGCTTAAAAGTTTTTGAGAGATCCTGCTGACCGACAGATACAGACACTAAACTCCAATGAATTGTTAAATGAATAAAGTTTGATTTCACTTTAAAAAAGTCACAATATGGTTTTAGAAAATTCTGAATTGTTTAGAAATTACCTTACACGCACAAGATCTCTGACCCACTATCATGGTGTATGATTAAGAGGAAGAGTGAAAATGAGTTGGTCATAATGACAAACTGTCTATTAAACAATCGTCATGTTGGCTCAGGAAACCATGAATCAATCCCGAAAATGACTCAGAAGTGGATGTGTGTGTGATTGTGTGACTGAACAAGAGAAAATGAGACA
This sequence comes from Sander vitreus, assembly GCF_031162955.1. Lineage (NCBI taxonomy): Eukaryota > Metazoa > Chordata > Actinopteri > Perciformes > Percidae > Sander > Sander vitreus. Next base: position 23,937,677 of record NC_135871.1, read on the forward strand.
AAAATAAATTGAACTGATGTTAATTTGTCTTTTGACTTCAGTGTATGAACAATGTGGGAAAAGATAAGAAGCTAAAAGTGTAAATCAGAATCTTACAACAGAACAAATTACATTTCTCACATTTAATTGAAACGGCTGCGTTTGTCTGCAATTTAAAGTTGATTTAAGTGAATATACAGGCTTCGTCTTCGTGATGAATGAGCTCTCTCTAGTAATTTCAACAACTCAACATTGCTTTCATTAAAAACATCTTCATTTCATCACGGCCAATGCTTCCACATCTACAAACCGCCGCAGTGAGCCAAACAATGAGCAAGTTAATCTTTTCATTTCTGTTCTTCTTGAAATCAGCCGACATGTTCGTGTTCCTCAATTAAGTGTACTTCAAGACAAACTGTTATGATCTGGATGAGCTTTAATGACCAGTGTCACCATGGGTCAACTTCCCAAGTAGATTTCAACCATCCCGGTTTAACCTGCTACTACTTTCAAGATCATCGGTGATGAAAGGCAGCAGACTTTTATCTTCAAATGAATGAATGGAAGATAAATGAACTGATGTGATCTTAAGAACCATTTAAAGTGGAAATATTTGATGTTACTTAGATATCCACAATATTAAAAATATTTGGAAAAGCACCTTTAACCTTAAAGTGGTCCAAATGGGATTCCTGCTACAGTAATTTATTGAAATTTTCTTGAATTACAAAAAGTCTTCATGAGGTGCAGCAGCATTATATTTTTTTAAGTTACACACACACATATATATATATATATATATATATATATATATACACATATAGATATATACACTATATATATATATATATATATATATATATATATATATATATATATACACATATACATATATATACATATATATACATATATACATATATACATATATATATATATATATATATATACATATACATATATATACATATATGCACACATATATGATATATATATATATATATATATAGAGTGAGAGAGAGAGAGAATGTGAATGTCTGTATCACATATACCTAATATAGGTAATGCTTTTAACAAATTAATAATCAGGCTGTAGTAATGCCCCTTATGGGGAATTTCACTTAAGATATTAACTTTTGTCTGTCTAGGTGAGCGCCGCTTGGCCGTTAGAACACAACGTTTAATCCAATTGAAAGTTTTCACAACATTGCCGTCATCCATCCGGCTGCCTGTTTACTCTCAGCAACACTTTCAAGGTTGTTGACTTCAGAGAGGAGGAGAGAGAAAAAAGGAAAGGGACAAAAACCCTGTTCCGACACTGACAACGTTCCATCTCAGTTAATGAAATCACCGAGTCCTGTCCAAGTGGATGCTGTCCCTGGAGAGAGGCCATGAACATCACTTTTCTGTCAGTCGCACTAACTCTCCTCCCATTCTTTTCTTTACTGTTACCTCTTCTCTCTGTCGTCCCTCGCTCTCTTTTTCATCTCTCAAAAGGTCCAACTGATTGTAATTCTTACAGAGACTGTGCCAGGGCACGCAGATTCAACTTGATGGCCATTTTTGGATATTATTGGATTAAATCATACATATAGGGTGCTCGTTTTTCATTTAATGTTTCTCTGTATTCTACTCTTGAATTAACCGGCATTTTTGGACCGTGAAGCTGGATTTATAGGTGACGCAAGAGCCACATTGTGCTTTATACATAAAAAGATTAAATCATTAACTTATTTAATATAGTCAGGGTTGATAATACATATGACCTTGTAGTGATAATATAATTCTCTCAACAATTATCACACGTCTCATAGAATATGTAATAATCTTTTGGGTACCCCAAATTCTTAGAAGTTATCATTGGAGTCAATACAGTGCTTATGATTAATTTTACATATTATTTTAAATATATATTTTAAGGCTGGTTATCAAACCTCAATATGTGGAATATATGGAAACTGTGTCTGTATGACTGAGTATAGAAAACTGTCAAGTAACAAAAGCAAATTCAAGTAAAAAATGTTTTTAATGATTTATTATTGATGCGTTTCATTAATTTTAGATTATATATTAGAGTAGGTATAATAGCTGATCTCTGCAGTTAATGACTTATTGTTATGGTTAATGACACATGGCACCTTGTATCAGTCTCTACTGCTTAGCGTTCTCTCTTTTTACTTTCTTTCGATTTTTCCTCTCTTTCACCTCCCAACCTCCTAACTCACTCTCACAACTTTTCCTCCACCACCTCTTACTTTCTATTCCACTCTTCTTCTCCCTCCCTCCCTCTGTCCCTCCCTCCCTCCTTCTTCCTCCTCTCCTCCTGTTGGCTGTGTTCACTAATGGCATGCCGGCATTATCGTCCTTGCGAGACAAGCCTTTTATTCCAGTAAGCCTTTTTCATTTCATTAGGCCTGAATTTATAGTGGTGTACACACACACAGATACACACGCACACACACCCAGTTACACACAACACACACCATATATCTATAGAGGGAGATGGCATCATAAAAGCATCAGTCAGTTTCAAGGGGGAAGCCTAATGTCTGTGACACCACTCTTATTTATGCAGGCAGGAGGGATGGGGAAGACTATCAATGTGAGACACACACACACACACACACTCTGATACTGTGTGTGTATGGAATAAACAAATGCAAATAAAAAGAGTAGAAGACGTACACAACCACACAATACACACACGAAAGCAAGCGCACTCAGAAATGGTCATTGATAAAGAAATGACAAAAACAAGAGACGGGGGGGAAACACACACACGCATACAGTGTGTATGATCAAAAGAAATGTTAAATGTAATCTGACCTCTAATGTCCAGGTGTAAATGGCATATTGATACTGAAATTGATTTCCTACAAGTGTGTGTGTGTGTGTGTGTGTGTGAGACAGAAAGTCTATGTACAGAATGTGTATTTGACTTGCGAGTGTGTCCCTGTGCAAGTTAATGTGTGTGTGTGTGTGTGTGTGTGTGTGTGTGTGTGTGTGTGACCTTGTGGCATTACCCCCATTAGTTTAGTGAGGATGGTCCATCAAGGCTAATTGATTGAAGGTCAAATACAGCACGACAGAGAGAGACTCTAAATGAACTGGGTCTGTCCATACAGCTGATCTTATCACACAGCAGTATGTCATCTTTTTCAGTTAGGGAAAGCAGCACAACGGTTTGAGTGGGTTAGGGACGTGGGCTCCAGACTGGACGGTAGTTAGCTCAAGTACTCGGCCACAGTGTTTGGAAAGAAACATGCACACCTTTTTTCAGCACAGCTCTTCTATATTTTAGTAAAAGCTGATGAGGTTGTCTTCCTTCAAAACAAGATTTTTTTTTTTTCCTTTTTCGAAATGAAGCATCCCGAACTACCAAGTGTCAAAACTGGATATGTAATTAACCATCTCATCTCCCCACACTGCAGCTGCAAAAATGACATGCAATGTAGTGCTCAACCGCAGCTAGGCTTTCTCAGCAAATGTGCCTCCAACACCATCTATGTGTACACGCCACACTGGAGTTTCCTAAAAACAGTTTCCCCCTCTGAGGCTTTCTCCATCATTATTCTGAAAAAGTCTCATTTAGTTAGAGCAGTGACTCTCAACGGCCGGGCTGCCAGCTGCTACCGGGCTGCAAAAGAGTTATCTGACAAGAGCCGATCATCCATCCACTCCCCCCGGAGTTCAGCTCATTGTTTAGCTGTTTGTGATAACGTGTCAATGCTGTGTTGTTGTTTCCACTGCTAAAAAAGCTCAGCTCAAGTGGCCAGTGGTTCGGTTTAAAAAATAGTTAGTTTTCTGTCAAAATAAAGTGAAAGGTTTTTATTTAAACTGTTCACTCAATTAAAAGGTCCCATGGCATGAAAATGTCACTTTATGAAGTTTTTCAACATTAATATGAGTTCCCCCAGCCTGCCTATGGTCCCCCAGTGGCTAGAAATGGCGATAGATATAAACCGAGCCCTGGGTATCCTGCTTTGCCTTTGAGAAAATAAAAGCTCAGATGGGCCGATCTGGAATCTTCCCCTTATGATGTCATAAGGAGCAAGGTTACCTCCCCTTTCTCTGCTTTGCCCGCCCAGAGCATTTGGCCCTCCCATGAGAAAGAGAGAGACATCATGGCTTGAAAACAAGCGAAGCATGGCAGTTGGTCAAGGCTACACCCCCACCCTCCAGCTTGCCCCCCCCTCTCTCCTCCTCAATAGCATTTAAAGCTACAGACACAGAAATGGCACATCATAAGGAAAACTTATTGTGGGACTGGCTCTAGTGGCTGTAATTCTGCACCAAGGCTGAATTTTGGGAAAGAGACTTCAGATACAGTATTAGGGGACCACTGAGGCCTATATAAAAGAGACTTCAGATACAGTATTAGGGGACCACTGAGGCCTATATAAAAGCATCCAAAAAGCAGCATGTCATAGGACCTTTAAAAGTTAACTAACGTGACAATTTCATGACAGTTCAATATGTTTGTGAGCAGCATGATACTGTTTTTACTCACAATTCAGTGCTGCTTTCTTAATATTTGGAACAGTTTTCAATGTAGCCGTCTTGTTTAGTGTGCTGACTTATAACTTAATAATTAGGAATAATTAAGAACAACATTGACTGGTAAGACACTCACCTCAATAATACGTGAATCAAAGTCCTCATAGGTTTCTGTGGAGAGAGGGGAAAAGAAAGAAAGAAGTTTAGATAACAAAAGCTTTCCCCCACACACACACACACACACAAACAAACACACGGACACACAATAAACAGATTAAACCGGGCTCCTACAAGCGTAACAAATACCCAGAAGCTCTTGCAGCAGACACTGTGTTGACACTTTTCATTGTTGGTGACCTCTGAAGGATGTTTCTTACCAACAGCAGCCTGTTCACTTCTAACCAATTAACAAGAAACAAAGGAGAGTTGACTTAAAGGCTCCAAGGAGAAAACACACAAACACACACCTCTCAGCTGGGGCATTAGCTCACCATCTGTGAGAAACTGAACCTAATCAGAGACCAGCAACCTAGTTACAGCTCTCTGCACATCACAGTAACCGGGCCCAGTGTGTATTTGCGTTTGAGTGAGAGCGACAGGCAGAGTGTGTAAAAAGAAAATGTTTGCACATGTAAGAGAGAGAGAGAGAGAGAGAGAGAGAGAGAGAGAGAGAGAGAGAGAGAGGATTTAATGGCATGAGAGCTTGTTAGCATGGTAACAAGACAGAGGAAATATCAAGAGGAAATGAGAAGAAAAAAAAGAAGGAAAAGAAAGAAAGAAACGAACAAACGACGAGCAAATAAGAGACTCAATACAAGAAGAGGGAGCATGACTACAGAGACTCATCCCTCAACTGTCAGCAGTTTGAGGTAAATGGGATAAACTTAATTCTGACAGCAATGACCAAGATTTAAACAGGTAATACGGCTGGGAACAGGAGGCTAGCAGCTCCGTCAGTGAATCAGGTGGAATTAACACAGGGTTCCTCAGGGTTTGTAATGAGAAGTTGATTATACTGGAGATGCACCTTCAGAGACTTTACAATAAGACATTACATTCAACCTTCAACCCAAAGTCCTTATTTAAAGGTCCCATGGCATGAAAAATTCACTTTATGAGGTTTTTTAACATTAATATGCGTTCCCCCAGCCTGCCTATGGTCCCCCAGTGGCTAGAAATGGCGATAGGTGTAAACCGAGCCCTGGGTATCCTGCTCTGCCTTTGAGAAAATAAAAGCTCAGATGGACCGATCTGGAATCTCCCCCTTATGACTTCATAAGGAGCAAGGTTACCTCCCCTTTCTCTGCTTTGCCCGCCCAGAGCGTTTGGCCCACCCATGAGAGAGAGAGAGACATCATGGCTTGCAAACAAGTGAAGCATAGCAGTTGGTCAAGGCCACACCCCCACCCTCCACCTTGCCCCCCCTCTCTGCTCTTCAATAGCATTTAAAGCTACAGACACAGAAATGGCACATCATAAGTAAAGCTCATTGTGGGACTGGCTCTAGTGGCTGTAATTCTGCACCAAGGCTGAATTTCGGAAAAGAGACTTCAGATACAGTATTAGGGCACCACTAAGGTCTATATAAAAGAGACTTCAGATACAGTATTAGGGGACCACTAAGGTCTATATAAAAGAGACTTCAGATACAGTATTAGGGGACCACTAAGGTCTATATAAAAGAGACTTCAGATACAGTATTAGGGGACCACTAAGGTCTATATAAAAGAGACTTCAGATACAGTATTAGGGGACCACTAAGGCCTATATAAAAGAGACTTCAGATACAGTATTAGGGGACTACTAAGGTCTATATAAAAAAGACTTCAGATACAGTATTAGGGGACCACTAAGGCCTATATAAAAGAGACTTCAGATACAGTATTAGGGGACCACTAAGGCCTATATAAAAGAGACTTCAGATACAGTATTAGGGGGACCACTAAGGCCTATATAAAAGAGACTTCAGATACAGTATTAGGGGACCACTAAGGCCTATATAAAAGAGACTTCAGATACAGTATTAGGGGACCACTAAGGCCTATATAAAAGAGACTTCAGATACAGTATTAGGGGACCACTGAGGCCTATATAAAAGAGACTTCAGATACAGTATTAGGGGACCACTGAGGCCTATATAAAAAGAGACTTCAGATACAGTATTAGGGGACCACTAAGGTCTATATAAAAGAGACCTCAGATACAGTATTAGGGGACCACTAAGGTCTATATAAAAGCATCCAAAGAGCAGCATGTCATAGGACCTTTAAACCCTCCTGTTACAGCAGACAGGACTGAAAGGATGGTGGTGGGAACACAGTGTTGATACACTTCTTTTCAGTACTATATTTTTCTACCACGACACCCAGGGGCTATATAGATTTTCTTGCTATCATGAGTCAGAATGTCCACAGTGAGAAAGGTCTACTGTATTTCTTCCTGAATCACACAGTCAGACAAACTCACTGGTGCCGTTTTTTTTGTCTCTGCCTGCAATTTAAAGTTAATCTGAAATCTGGTTAGATTTGCCTAGTTTAACTAAATTACAGATGAAGCAACCTAGAATTTCCCGTGCCTCCCTACTAGGGCCCAGGCAGCACCTGAAATCACATGTTGTTATCAGACCATGGAAATATTATGTTGAGGCCTTTTGTAAAATCCTGAGGGGCTACACATTGTTTTTATGCTTAGAAAGTAGTGAGATACCTGAAGGAGACACACCTCTACTTACAGCCTACGCTCTTTTCTGTGTCTAACGTTGCCTTGCATGGCATCTGAAATGCATGGCATCTGAGAAGAAAAAAAGACAACAGGTGTGTGGGAGGAAAGAGATTAAAAGAAGAGGAGATAGGAGAGAAAAAAAAGGGTGACAGACAGAAGATGAGGTAGACTGAGTGTAACACTGAAAGGAAAACGGAAATAATTATAAAATAGATGGAAAGGGAGTGACAAAGAGAAGGAAGAGGGCAGAGAGTTGAGGGGAATGAAAGAAAAAAAATGAGATAGTAGAAAGAGAGAGAATAAAAAGCCTGAGATAGAGAAAGAGACAGAAAGTGTGACAGAGAAAGGAATTGAGGAGAAACAGAGAAATAGATGTCTTTCTAAATTAGGAAATTGTCCTACTTGACACTGTAGTCACATTCCCATCTTCATCAGTCCTAATGGGCCACCATACTGAACTATCACTCTCTTTCTCACTCTCAGGGCAGCCTATACCCCTTATTATTCCTCTATTGCTTCATCCATCTCTTCTTTTTCTGTCACTACAGCCATTTACAGCTTGACCGAGATATATAAATCTGGCTTAAATGTTGCAGACACACACACACACACACACAGACGTTTAGTTTACATGTTTGTACACCATGGGAGCGTTTGCATCTTAGTTTACCTCCGTTGGGTCCAGGGTCAGGGGGGCCCAGGCTGATGCCCCCCCAAGAGTTTCCCGTCCATCCTCTTTCCCTCTTCACCTTCATCTTCCTCTTCCTCTCCCACTCATCCCTCTGACGCACTGCAGAAAGACACAACCGACACATTTAGCACTGAAGCCCAAGAACACACAGAGGCCACCACTGACTTCAAGGAGCACCACATTATAAACACCAAAGGTGCCATTTGTCACTGTCTAATCAACTGTGTAATTAGGTTTAACAACTGACATCACAGTGGAGACAAATTGGCATCTCACACCAGTGGTGCTGTGTGTGTGTTTCTGTTTCTCAAAAGTAAAGGTTCCCTGTGGAGTTGTAGACCTCTAGCAGCACTGTGGAGCTGTTTTCCTATGAGTTAGTCCCAGTTTTGTTTATCTCATGCATTAATTGGCACGTGCGTGTGCACATAGGTAGTCTCGCTTTGCCAGACAGGAGGAGGGTCTGGCTAGTCCACACAGCATTCTGGGATGGGAGAAAAACCTGCTCTGGTTAATTGGCATTTCTTTAAACCGATCACAATCGTCTTGGGTGGTGCTAAACGCTGGACAGAGCCATGTTGCCGCTGCAAAATAGCCTCAGGAAGGGAACTTGTTTTGGTGGAACGCGTACGTTCAAAAGTTATTTTAGTCGTGCAACAGAAAACTCAGATTGGACAGATAGTCTAGCTAGCTGTCTGGATTTACCCTGCAGAGATCTGAGGAGCAGTTAACCATAGTCCTCATTAATCCACCGGAGTTTAAAATTCCAACTCAAAGAAAGCAGAAGGTAACGGACATCTGGCAGAACAGTGAAACCCGGCAAAGTTTCTGGCGGCACGGGAGCAATCCCAGAAGTGGAACGTCGTGGATATAGACTAGCAAATAAGTGACGCGTTTCATCTTCCTGCCAAAAGTTAATAAGTGGACGAAGATGGATGGATGGAATATGGCATAAGTGTTGTATTTTCCTGGTTTTGAGGCTGCATTACAGTAAAGTGATGTCATTTTATGAATTTACCAGACTGTTCTAGGTGTTCTATTATTTGCCTTTACTTTCACTTAGTCATTACATCTACATTACTGGAGATTATTTATCAAAAAACTGCATGTCTGCCTGTGTTTGAATGTATTCAGTGCATTCTGTCTCTGTACCTAGTTCAGCTTGCATCTCCTGCTGCTCACTCTCGCCTCTTCGACTCATGGTCTGCAGATTCCCATCCTTCAGGACTGGAGCGTTCAGACCAGGCCACAGAAAGCCACCACGACCTGGTGGGTAAAGACATAGAAGGAGAGAGGAAAAGAGGACACAAAAAAAAAAACATCAGGGAAATGAGGAACACAAGAGAAGAAAATATACTGTACCAATCATTTTGCAAGTCTATATTTGTTATTCTTGTACATTGAGAACTGAGAGGGTAGCGAATAACAAAAAATGAACAGAGGTACCCACAGATGTATTTGAGTTTAGGGTGTCTGCAGCTTTCAGAAAATTAGTTTGAAGAGAGATTAAAGATTAAAACCTGCTTTGCTTAAGGCGAGACACTACGGGTGAATAGGGTAACATTTTTAACTAGCAGATATCACCATGAAACTCTCCCAGTTGATTACTTACATTAAGATGAGAAAATGTATTATGTTTTCTGTAATTTAATGTTTAAATATGCAAATTAGGCATTATCTAATTAATATGCGCTAATTTGCATATAAAAAAAAAAAAAAAAAAAAAAAAAAAAAAAAAAAAATCTGAGTATTGGATAAAGCCAGCATCAAAATTATTTTTTCATTGTGTTCACATATTAGATGGGGAAAAAATTACAGAGGGATTTATGGATATCTACTTTTATTATCCTGTAAATTAGAATATACTGTCAATAGCCTTAAAAAATTGATTTTCGCCATGTTTTTTGGAATAAAATGTTATATAAATCAGGCTAGGAATAATATACTTACAAATCCCTCTGTAAATGTCTTCCTAATATAACTAGGTACAAGACTGGAAAGTTTGTTGTATATAGTGGTATACAAGTGGAGATTTCAGACTTGGAGTATGAGAGAAAAGTCATTTTGAGAAAACGGGCTTTAAAGATTTATATTGTAAAATTCCACACATTTCTATATGAAAACATTGCTAACAAGCAAAACAACTGGCCAAGTAAATGTTTATAACAAGGTAGACCATGAACAATGACAACTGAATAAAACAACATTGCCAAATAAGACCTTCAACTAACCACAGAGAACCACAAACTTATCATCAGAACTGCAACTCTAGTCTTCTATGTCCATCGGAACACACAATGTCCACACAGAACACAAAGTTCACCCATGAGGGTTGAAAGCCTAGCTCTCCATGCCTGCACCATATGTAGGCCCCTCAGCCCTCTCTTCCTGATGCCTTTTCAGCTTTTCAGGTGTGCTCAGAGTCTTTCTGCAACGTTTTGCACTCTCAGACTGGATGGCTTTTGTGATCCTCAGCATGTCTGTTTCCCTGATGGTGGTGACGGTAACGACAGTGCTTTCCAGCCAAAGCTTATCCATGATGGCAAGCATGGCAGAGGCCCCCTCATTAAAAGTTGAAATGGCCATACTTGCGGCTGCCTCAACCCTACTCTTACCCACAAATAACTGTTTTTGGACAGCGAGCCCATATAACAGAGTTGAGGCACTCATTCGCATTTTGAGTGCCACCATGCTGCATGCGCTGCAGCAGGCTGTCACTTGACATGCGGTGGTACACAGGTATCAGCTTCTGGCCCACCTCCCGAGACAAAAGGTTTCCTGCATGGAGCCTGTGGCTCTCTGGAGTTTCTCCATTTTCCTCCGCTCTCCTATACCAACACCAGGACAGGTTGCACCTGGTGTGCAAGGGGACTTCGTCACAGGACGTGCTGTGGAGGAGACCAGCCCAGATCTCATTTTTCATTTTGTCTAGGGAACCCTGGTTATTTACAATTGCCCCCCTGTAATAATTTTGTAATGTTTTACATTTTTTGGCCGTTCATTTTCCCAGACCCTTCCCCTCCAAATTGCGTTCAGCACTTAATTTGCGTAGTGCTGTGCCCATACGCTTATGGGCATGGTTGATACATTCTAATTTCTCTACCTCATGCCCAGGGTATGGGTTGAGGGATACCACCTCCCTGAATGCAGCACTGTCCCCATCTGACAGCATCTGAATGTATCTCAGCTGGTGGCGACTCACGGACCTGGCCCACATCCTCTTCTAGCCCACATCCTCTTCGCTGCCTCCTGCTCCATAGCCTTGCTTGAGCCCCTAAAATGTTGTGCACAGTCATGTGTTTCTCTCCAGCTGTCAATTTCCTCATGTGTAATCTTTCCTTCATGCCTGGCAGCTTCTTTAAGGGCACACGCATGGCAATAGGAGGATAGAACCTCAAAAGTCGATCACCAGTCCTGTAAAAATATCGATGCACACCCCGATCCCATAGTGTGATGTGAACCCTCTTTTCTGCCAAGTGCCATCAAAATACACACTGATATTTATGACTGCATCTGCATTCTCTATCAGCAACTCTGCCACATCTGCATCAATATCCGCATAGGCCTGCCTGACCTGCTCCCTGGTCCTGTGAAGTGACTCCAGACCCCTCTCAATTTCTGCTGAAAAAATGAAATGTGTATTGTAAAAATAACTGTTCATTTGTTTTGTTTTTATAGATACAGTACACAAAAATCTGTACTGTAAAAGTAAAACTGACCACTGCAACACAACATAATGAATGAGATGGCACTTTATTCTATTCTTATAAATACATCCTTATTCCATCCATACAAAACAAATATTGTTACAGTAATGTTATAATGTGTTACAAGGTGATAACAGCCACACGTATTGGGCTATTTCTGACATTAGAAATTCTACAGACTGCTTTTCTGACACAACCCTGTTTCCATAGCCTACCTGTCACTCTCTTGCCGTGCCTCTGATAAGTTTTAAGGTGAAGGCCAGGGAGCCCCAACAACTTGCTGATTTTTCTGAGAGCTGCATATCCCAATCCTAACTCGTGTGCCAAGAGGACCATTCGCACATTCACATCAAATGCGACATCGTTCCTGGACTCATCTCGAAGTCGCGTAGACGTGTACACGCTCCTGCGGTACTTGTCATCTTTACACAGACAGCACTCGAGCAATAAACTGCTACAGAACCCATGATTCTGTGGATCTATATTCATTTTTAGCCCTGACATACCACAATTAGGACAAGTTAAATCACTAATCAACTCATTCAATCGCGTAACATGAACAAGCAGCCACTGTTGTGTAGCGTTCGCTTCACCTTTATTTATAGATTGGCTTATATCTAAACCACCCCCCCGGTTTCCCATCGACAGCTTACGTTCAGATGCGCTTCCCGAGGGCATTTCACCGGGTAATCCATCATTAATTTTCCTTTTCCCCCTTGCAAGTGACAACTGCTGTACTCTTTTCGATGACTGACGTGAAGTCATTTTCATTCATTCCCTCAAAAGGTCCCGCAGAAAGTTAAACCAAACCAGGAAACGTCAAAGCGTACCACGTGACGATTCTGAACGAATCACGTTGTCAGAAATTGGCGCCAGCCAATGAGATTGCGCATTTAGAGTTAAATTCCCCCCTTTTACTTTCACGATTGGTTGCTGATAAAAAGGAAATGACCATATTTGGATCCGACAGAATTGTACAGGAGAGAGACGCCAACTTTTGTTGAATTTAGGAGAAATCTACAGACGCAAACAGACAAAGTGTAGTAAAATAAAGACCTAAATGTGTATTTCTGACTTTTTTTTCCCACCACAAGTCTGAAAGAAGACATGTTATTGAAGACAAATATCCCAATATCTCAAAACTGACCAGTGGAAAAAAAAAACGATGTTTTTGCCTGCCGTGTCTCGCCTTAATCAAAGTCCAGCTGAGTCTCACAAGCTTAGTTTTTGCTAACAGCTACTGTTGGCATGACGACAACAACAAGCAGCATTCTTTTGAACTGAGCTGCATATGCAAATACATTGAAGACATCTTTAAACTTTTTTTTAACCCTCCTGTTGTCCTCGGGTCAAATTTTTCATTTTCTATATTTTTCTAAATTTTTCACAAAAACTTCATTTTCAAGAAGTATCAGAAATTTGGGTTTCTTTCAACCAAATAAAGTAACATGGAGGGTTCCCTAAAACGCTTTTTATAAGTAAAATAAATGATCAGTTGACTACTTTCATTGAATTTGGGTGTTTTATTCGATTTTCGAGCATTTGAGGGGAAAAAAAATCATAAAAGAACGTTGAAAAAAGTGACAAAGATGTCGGAAAAAGATTCAAAAACGTGGGGAATAAAAACACAAAAAAACGTCAAAAGGTGCCGAAAAAAAATAATCGACAAATACATCGGAAAAAGTGACAAAAACATTGGGGGGCGAAAGCGACAAAAGTGTCGAAAAAGACGACCAAAACTTGAAAAAAAAAAGTTTTCATTTAAAATTTTGACCCAGAAAAACAAAACACTGCATGGTCAACTAGAGAGATTTAGTTAAAGTGAAAAGGAAGGAGAGAAGAGACACACTGACAAGACTGTGACACAGAGACTGAATTAAGACTCTTCAAAGAAAAACTGAATAAAGAGGACAGCAGAGTGAATGAAGGGTAATTTCTCTCCCTAGTATAGCGGTTTTATAAATCAATCAACTTCAACTAATGACATTTAATATATATTTGGAAGGTGTAGAACAGACCTCCAGGAAGATTTACACTGGTGGATTTTGTGAGTTTCTAATTTCTGAACTGCACCCAAGAAAGCGGGAAAGAAAAAAAAACATCTGCAGAGAAAGAAAGACAGACACTCGGCGGACGGACACTCGGCGGACGGACACACGCCGTCCGTCCACACGGACACAGACTATGCCTCACCTTCTCCGATGTTCTGTCCTCGGTTCAGGTTTCTCTTAACTTTGCGTTTAGTTCTCTTCCCTCTGCCCTTCCTGGCTCCGGCACCTGACTCCGCCAACACACCTCTCCACAACTCCTCAGCCGTCACTGTAAACACACACAGACACACACACACACAAAAATAAACATGAAAATGAATGAAAAAAAAAAAAGAAAACAAAGAATGATATCCGGCCAACCACCCAAACTTAGCAACAGGCACTTGAGACAATAAACAATAAACGGCCAATTATCATTGGAACACAACTCACAGGTGCTTTTGTAAATCAAGCTATTGTATAAAATAAAAATGGTTAAAAGGATAGTGGGTCACTTTGGGCTGCAAATTATGATGTTATTGCTCCAACATGGGGACAAGGAATTTCGGAAAGAATCTTTCCATGTACTTACACTTGTTGAAGAAGCTGCCATGTCTGGTTTGCTGCCATGCTGTTGCAGGGAAGAGTGGAAGTGCAGGGGTTCTTTGGAGAGAGGCAGCTGAAGCTCGACTCGCCAACTGGGATACCTGAACTACTCCCCCTACAGTACGGAGTGGTGCTGCACCTGAAAGAGAGAGACATCGGGAGAGAGACATCACAGCTATGAATACACTCTTCACAACTGCAAGCATCAGGCTTCGCCAATTTAATGGTACTTCAACTTGAAAAATGACAAATTAAAGTATAAGTTGTATCACGCATCATGCTGACTAGGGCTGGGTGTTAGGGCTGCACAATATAGGAACATTTGCAATATGCGATAATGTTGTTGAATATCGCGATAACGAAATGACATGCGATAAATAAATAGATATTAAAGTGTACTCAGTTCTGCGTTTCTGCTGCTTTCAGTATTCTGCTAAAATACAACGTATTGCTTGTTAAACGAAAGGGGAAAAAAATCCAATATTCTTCTATTGAACACATTGTACATTGAATTGAATATAAAAGGCAACACTAAAAAAACATCATTTTAAAGTGCAGTTTTCTACTGATATTTTCTTTAAACTAACATCAAATCTCAGAGTGTCTTTCGCAATATGTCGCAGCCTTTCGCGATGTGTTTATTGCAGTTGATATCGCGATGACGATAAGAAAAACGATATTGTAACGGCCGGCAGGATGCCGTTGTGATGACTGTTCTGCATTGCAGTGCAAAGGATCATGGGACAATGCTATTAACGGTTCCTGTCCTAGTTTAAGTATGTAAGTGATGTTCTCTTGTGTTTTCGTTATGCATTTATGTTACCTGGGTTTTAGTCTTGATTTAGTGTTCATGTTTATTTACCATGACTGAGACACTGGGGTAGGTTGACGACATCTGTGTATCGAGTGTGTGTAGAAAGTAGAGCTGGGCAATATATTGATATTATATCGATATCGTGATATGAGACTAGATATTGTCTTAGATTTTGGATATCGTAATATCATAATATGGCATAAGTGTTGTCTTTTCCTGGTTTTAAAGGCTGCATTACAGACTTACCAGACTGTTGTAACTGTTCTATTATTTGCCTTTACCCACTTACTCATTATATCCATGTAACTAATGATTATTTATCAAAAATCTCATTGTGTAAATATTTTGTGAAAGCACCAGTAGTCAACACTACAATATCGTTGCGGTATCGATATCGAGGTATTTGGTCAAAAAATATCGTGATATTTGATTTTCTCCATATCGCCCAGCCCTATTAGAAAGTGAATAAACTGCTTTGGATTTCAGTAGCTCTGACTTTCTGACTTCTTCCATGTAGCTCGCTACAAATATATTGTGCTACTGGGCATTGTTTAGAAAAGTATAACACCAGTACAATAATTATACCGATAGAGTACTTCATTTGATATCTTTTTTTCTCCTTACACCACCACTAGCAGCTGCCGTCGCTTGCCAATCACATGTCGCATTAAATCCAATAATCAAGTGCTGATTGGTTACGAGCAAAACCATACAAATAGTAAAAAAAATGTGTAGATCTAGGTACAAAAAAGGATCAAATGCAGGTATCATTTGATTGAAGAAGTTTCAATACTAATCGGTACCTGGTTATTTCGGTCGATACTTACAAGCACCGAGACTTTTTAAAAGGTGCCCTGCCACACAAAACAATTTTTTTTTTTAAATATATTAGGTCCATATGTGTTTGTGTTATGCCGTGAATGTGAAAATGAATTGCTACCTCCTCTGTCAGCTCTAGCCACTGAAAAGAAATAAGCGGAGAAATCAGGCCAATTACAAAAGCTGGTCAGTCTGACGTGGTGTTGCCTGAGCTCATTACTATTCATGAGCTCACCCAGTTGCGCTGGGCAAAGGATGCTGATAGCCAGGCTCTCATTGGCTAGCTGTTAGCCAATCAGAGTCAAGCAGCTTAGCTTGTTGAATATTAATGAGAACTGGCACAAATGGAGCTGAGTCTTCCTATACCACACTAGAATGGCTTGAAACAAGGTAACCAAGGCATGTTACAGAGTCCATGGTAGAACTTCAGACATTACCACAAAGTAATGAAATACGTGTGACAGGGCACCTTTAAAAAAAAAAAAACATAAGCTAAGCAGAATCAGTCACCTCCCAGGTCTCTCACTTGGTTCCCACAACCCATTAACACAGTACAGAGGGAGGGAGGGAGTGAGGAAAGTAAAGCCTGATAAAAGTTGAGATTTCAATTATGACCTTAACATTTAATGACGTTGAACTTATTAAATAACGATTAGAGAGCACTAACGTTAACACACGCGAGCAACAATCAACCTGTAAAACAGACACAATGACAGCGAGTTTAATTAATTTTTTTTTACGTAAAAGTCTAAAATGTAAACACCTTCATGTTATTCTTAACGACATGCAATACATATTTTCTGACTGCATTGAAATTAAAGTTAGTTTCTGGACGTGCCGTTTTATGGCAGCCCTGCAGCAACGACAGGCTTGTCCCGGGCCAGAGTAACGTAAAAAGAACTGACCATAACCACGTAGTCACGCATCTAAACATAAATAAAGTGAATATACTCCGATATATACACTGAGATGTTTAAGCGAATCTGTGGGGGATAAAAAAGAGAAATAATTCACCTCCGAGTGTGATGCGGAGGGCACAGCACACACGTATGGACGCCGCCATGTTGGAATTATGAAGGGTCCTTCAGAGGACAACAAGGCGCCTGAACTATGCCTGTTGAAAAATAGAAGAATACAGAAGAACTGGGTTTTCTGTATCTGGCTTTTTTTGTTTGTAATATTCATATTTCATGTAGAAGATCATATATATATACATATATATATATATATATATATATAGACCCGCACAAAGTAGCCGACCAAGTAGCCCTTCAGTTTATACAGTATAATCATACAATCACACTGAAGGTGTATTATTAATACACTTCACTTAGAATCTAAGTGAAGTGAAAAATGTTCTATAATGATCTAAGTCTTAGATCATTATAGAATATTTTTCTCAAGAAAAGCTAGATACTGCTACACAAAAGTAAAAAATAATTTATAAAAAGTAAAAAATAAAATTCAATGTATGGAATTTTAATCAAACAAAATCTGTGAATCTTTTGGATCTCGTGGATATTGTTGTATATTTAGTTGCAGCACTGCGTTGCACATATAATATAATAAACAAGAAAATAATAAAATAGTATAAAAAAAACCAACGGAGCAAATATCCTTCTTCTCATTCTCACCCTTCTTCCTCTGCTCATTTTCTCAAATGGCCCATCTTCATTAATTTTCTCCTTCATGTTTTAATTTCCTGTTAAACAACACCTAACATCACCTTCTGTTCCCCTCTAAAACACTGCTGCATTTACACACAGACACACACACACACACACACACACACACACACACACACACACACACACACACACACACACACACACACACACACACACACACACACACACACACACACTCGCATGCACGGAACATGGAAATGTGTGTGCCTGTCTGATGAGATCTCAGTCCCGGGAGCAAAACAATCAGAGGAAAAACAAATTAGGGAGATCTTTCCAAGAGGTTGTCTGTTGAGTGACAGTAAATATAAAACCCCACCCTCCCCCCTTCTTCTGATATAAATTATCACATCAAGAGGAGAGGAAACAAGATGAATATAATGTGAAGATGCTGAGGAGATGATGCAGGATAAAGGTGAAGTTGATGAGGGAAGAAGAACCGTGAGGGGAGAGGGTGGGGCAATTAAATCCTGTTTACAGATGGTTATGAAATAAGAAATGTGCATGTTAATTATTCACACAGCGCAAATTACGTTATGAAAGCGAAGAAATCTGCTGAGAGGATCATACAGTGTGATATCAGTTACAGTTTGTTTTCAATTGCTAAACGACACTGGGCACAACTGAAGCCACACGTGCAAAACTGAAACTACAGTCTACACTACCAACAGTCACCTGAACTAAACAGTTCACATCTCCTGCAAAACTCATTCCAAGCAACACAACTCTTCACACGTCTCAAAACAGGCTCAGTGGAGCCAAACACTAACAATCCTCACTGAGATAACACACACTGTTACTCAGAACACACTGAGAGTAAAAAGCATCAAACACGAATACAGACATTACAAACTTTCTCATCTTTACAGTTTGAACAATTGAAGTGACTTCACACCATTCAATAGTTTCTTTAAAGAAAAGATATAGATTTTATGTAAAATACCAATTTTTACGTAAGGTAAACAAGAAGGAATGAAAATCAGCACTTTGCTTCAATATAGTATTTTGTCTCTAGTAGTTTATGGAATTACTGATTGTTTGAAAAAACTAAAGGTGCATAACAGTAACAAAGAATAGTGTGACTAATTCTGCCTCTCTCCAGCATCATGTGGCAAGTTTTCTTCATCACATTGGATGTCTGCATCATCTCTAAATACAAATGACTGAGGTGTTTCCATTGCTTTCACTTCATTACTTTCTGAAAAACAGTAAGGAAGAAGTTTTACTGTAGTAAAGGTATAGTGTTTTTCACATTTGTTTTTATAGCTGTGTATGTAACCTCAGACATGTTACCCGGACATATTGGTATTTTTGCTCTTTTACCTGATTCTCTCAAACGGTACAGTGTATAATTGTTTCATTCTTATTTGGTGTTTGTATACAAAAAAAGGCTTTCTGAGCTTTCTCTATATAAAAACCGTATATGTTCACTAACTAGTCTAAAACAAGACACCTGCTTAGGCTTTCAGCTCAAACTGAAATCAGCAGTGTTTGGTAGGCACCAGACTGAAATCTATTCTGTTTTGAATGTGTGGTTAACAGTTTTGACAGCAGTGTGTTAGTATTTTAAAGTGGCCATATTATGCTCAATTTCAGGTTCATAATTGTATTTTGAGGTTGTACCAGAATTGGTTTACATGGTTTAATTTTCAAAAAACACCATATTTTTGTCGTACAGCACATTGCTGCAGCTCCTCTTTTCACCCTGTGTTCAGGTCTCTGTTTTAGCTACAGAGTGAGACCTCTCACTGCTGTAACATCTTTGTTGGCAGTCGCACACGCGCAGTAGCTAGGTAAGGATTACATGAGCTAGCTAGCTGTTTGATTCTACAACTTCAGTAGTACAAGGCAGGATTAGCTGGGAGACTTCTTCTAAAAGAGGGCACACTTCCAACTTTGCGTGGAATACCTGCAGAATAGGGACATGTAAGTAGTTCTTTTGTAGATTATGGTGAACTAGTGTGTGTTGTAGCAGTGTTTTGCCGTTCAGAACAAGCTAGCATGCTAGCACTAGCATGCTACGGTTAGCCACCTCGTTTTGGCTAGTGACGTAAAAAGCCCTGACGATTTTGAACAGCTCACCCAGAGACTGAAGGACACATTCAGAAACCCGTATCTCACTCAAAACAGCATGAAGGTTGTTTTTTTTTCCAAGTTTGTATGTGTGTGGAAGCACCAGAGACACAAAATAACACCCCAAATCCCAGAAACAGTGTTTTTTTCATAATATGGGCACTTTAAGAAAGTGCTGTAAATCCACAGTGTTGTACACATTGTGGTTAAAGTCATGGGATAAATGTGTAGAGTTTTGAAAACTGTGTTCAAGCAGTGAAAAACGAACTAGAGTTTGGTCCACATGAACTGCTGCGGTGCAGACTGTAGTTAGAGTTTAGCACATGTAGCTCCAGTTGTGCCCACTGTGCTTTAGCAATAAAAAAAACCTGTAAGATAAACTATATTCAAGCATGGGTAAAAACGTTGTCACTGTACTGACAAAGAAGAGTGTGTGTGTGTGTGTGTGTGTGTGTGTGTGTGTGTGTGTGTGTGTGTGTGTGTGTCTTTATGTGCTGTGGTGGAAAGTAACTTTTTAGGACTTAATTTATTCCAAGAGCGAAATTCACAAACTACCCAGCAGTAGACTATATAAAGTAACTAGCCCCACCTTTACTTTTGGGCCAGGGAAAATTAAGCAGGAGATTTCTTTATATAGGCCTAATTCTTATTTTAGAAGTTATCTGTTGTAGTTATGGCTGATACTGGGGCAGGGCCATCACAGAAAAGAAGGAAATTAAACGAAGAACAACTAAAAGCTAAAAAGGGAAAGGGAAAGTGAACGACAATGGCGATAATGTGAGTCAACTTCGGGAGGGCTTTCAACAGATGGAGACAATTACGGGATTGTAAATAATTCAAAACCCACCCCGAATTGGCCCTCAGGAATGTAATATGTCTATTTCATTCATAAAATAACTGTACAATGTGGTTGTAGATCAGTAGCCAACATATAATTATGTGCTCCTTCCATTTAGCGCGGAGGTTTCCCCTTTACTCCATGTTTGTGTTGGCTTACTATTTTCTTTTCCCTTGTCCCCCTGTACTTGTGTAAAGCGTTCTTGGTTTTCATGAAATGCGCTATATATAAATCTTAGTTATTATTACGTTGGTTGTTACAACAACTTCTTATTGCTTTGGCTCGTGACACAGTGACAGTGATACCTGGTTTAACTCACGATACATCCAAAGTAGACTAAGTTACCGTCTGCAACACTTGAAATGCTACGACGCATCTGTAACATTATCTCTTATTGTAAATGAATGATTTTCTGTCAAAAAATTCATCTCAACTATATGACCTCCCCGTAACACTAACAATGGTAATACAGTGGGCAATACAGCACCGTTTAGAAAGGACCTTGACGACAGCAGGTGTGGTAAAAACACTACCACTTTTGTCCAAAGCGGCCGCTAGAATCAACACAAACTGAAAGTTACATATAGCCACTTTGAGTAAAGTTTTAATGCACAATTTATACTTGTAACAGAGTATTTTTACACGATTGTGTTGTTTGCTTTTACTTAAGTTACATACTTCTTCCACCACTGGTTATCTGTATAGGCATATATCGAATTATCATCTGATAAATGAAGCAATACACAGAATTTAAAAGAAAAAGCTATTTTGTTATGTTATTTTATTCATTAAACCATGATAGAATGATCCAACTAATGATAACTACCTCTAGCCCCTGCTGACGTCAGGTTCCTACCTATTTTTGTGTATTGAATTATATGTATTATTATGTGAAAACATGCCATTTGTATGTTCACTCATGTAATTGGTGCCAAAACAATGCAAACATATTTACACAGCTGTCTCTGAGAGTGTGCATCAGGCCACCGATCAGCACCTCTGGCCTTTGAACATGATTGCCACCCAGCAGAGTGATTATCCACTGTACGAGTGTCAATTTCACCCTATTTAAGATAATTGCCTCAATATTACATCCCCCTTTTCACAATACGGTGGAGGGCTGCAATCAAAGAGCTGCTGAAGAAAGGACAGCCGCCCAACTGTGAGACAGCAGGAGGCGGGACTTGCTTCTGAAAGAATCAATTCATTTCCTACACTCACTTTTCTTTAAAATAATTGCCCCATAATGACAGCTTCATCCAAGGTTTTATGTGAAAGAGTGAGTCACTATTCTCTGCTTTGTATGGTGTCGTGCGGAGGAGTGAAGAGTGGGAAATCATTTTTTTGAGGGTAAACAGTGCTGCCAGAGTTCAGTGCTACTCAAGTCAAAGTAAGAGAAGTTTGTCTTGGAAATACAGAAGTGCAGCTCACTAAGAAAAAGTTGGTGATGCAGTTTGGTTTCTGCACCGTGGGCTTTTTCAAGCCAGAAGGGTGAGCTGTTTGTCTGTTACATTGAAAATTGGATGGCATTGGGTGCCTGGGTAGCTCACCTGTTAGAGTGGGAGCCCATATATAGAGGTTTGCTCCTTGACGCAGTGGCTGTGGGTTTGACTCCGACTTGCTGCATGTCATTCCCCTTCTATCTCCCCTTTCAAGTCTAACCTAGACTTTTATATACTTATTAAATAAATACACGTTTCAGATCCTGAGTTAATTTTGGATGTATTTGCCAACTATGTGGCAATGTTCCTTTCTGAATTACAATGACAAAGCATTTGAATTTGCTACAGCTCTGATTTGAGCCTCTGACTGGCTTCTTCTCCATAGCAACAACAGCTAAGGCTCAATGGTAATTGTTTATATGTATTTACTGTACCAAACAAACAGAAAAACCATGATTTCACAGAAACAAAGATGAATCATTAAAACGGATGGTCGTAGCATAAACATATATAAACATATAGATATATGTAAAATGACTCAGGAAACTAAGGTGTTTCTATGTTGAGGAACATTGATAAGCTCATCAAAGAGCCTGCAGAGCTGTTTTCAATCATTCCGGCTGATTAGAGCTCTGCGCTCAGGTTCAGGTTTGATGGAGCTATGGGATTTACTTGAGGTTACCAAAAGTTCATTTCCCAATAAGAATGATAAGGAATAAGTCGCCCTGCGCTAACAGGTGCAAGAAAACTTGCAGGAGAGAGAAGGAACAATTTGTGCACCCACTGAGAAGAAACCTAATCAAGCTGATTAAGTGAAAACACCTGGGTGAGCCATGGGTGTGTAGGGCTTCAAAAGAAGTGTTAAAAAATACTTTCACAAACAAACAGCCTCTGATACTCTGCAACTATGGTACATATGTCCATGTTTTGTTGTCCCCAAATTAAAAAGGCAAGTTGGTCTTGTTACCATGAGAAGCATTGTCCCCAAATCAGTAAAGAAATCCAAGTTTAATCAAAAACAGAAAATTCCTCTTGTAGTAAGGTAGGCATTCATATTTAGTAAGGCCCAGAATGGCTGATGTTATATCTTATTACTGACACTCTAATACTCTTCTTATACTTGAACTCCACATTTTCCATCAAAGACTGTAATCCCCTGGCTTAAAGTAAGACCTCATGTCACCTCTACCTGCTGAATCCCAATCTTTCTCCTCCATACACTCCACTGCACTCTTATCTGGAACTTAAAGAATACGTCACCTCCACCTTTTTCCTCAGCTCTTACTGCTTTCCTTAGCACACCATTTTCTCACAAGATCATCATATACTCGCTTCTCCAGATTAGATATGATCTATTGTCTTTGAACTACAACTCTGATCCTACACTGCCTCCATTGTTTGTACTGTTATAAAGTACTGTACTCCTTGGAGGCTGCGCTGTACAACAGCATGTCTGTGAATAGTTGTGCTCTTCAGGTAATATGGAGAAAATCATAATAAATACTCCTATTTATGGTTTAGAAAACGTATATTTACATTAGATATGTACAATTTAAATTTGTATTTAAAGTTAAATTAAAAGTTGTATTGTCTTGCATATGCATGTACTATTTATTATGTTTAGGGGAGCTTGATTAGAAAAAGATGGGATTATGAGTATCTATACTTATTTGTGAACACTAAAAGTCTGTATGGTCTTCTCCTTAAACACTTGAGCAATCTTTTCTCATACCACTGTTGTTCATGCAGTTTGCAATTAGCAGAAATGTGCTTTTGGGCTGATGTAATGCTGCCTTGATTAACTTTTCTTGACAACAACATTCTTTATAAAAATGCAAAATATTTCAAAAAATATTCCCTCAACTTGTTTGTGTTTTGGAAAGGTAACTGTGGTCAATGTTCTACGAGACCAAGACCATCCTCCTGAGAACATGAATGTCTGTGCAACATTTCGTGGCAATCCTTCATTCAGTAGATCTTTCAATCTGGAGTTGTACAGAAAAAAAACCACTTCATACTTTGAACACAGTTTGGAATAAATATACTCAAAGTTAAAAGTATGTAATGGTACCACACAATATTATATTTGGGAAAAAGCAGTCACTCGTACGCTATTGGCCTTGCTAACCTAGCTCTGTCAAACCCCGACACACACAACCATAACCTTTTTCACACACAACCTTTTTGACACTGTTATAATATTAACAGTTTGAGGAAGGAATATGAGCAAGAGAGAGGGAAGGAGAGGAAATCATCTATCCTCATCTATCTCACCCCATGCCAATGACTCTCTCCCACCCTCTCTCTAGGCAGGGAGTCAGGAGTTGGACAGTGTGCCTGTAAAGAGATTTTAGTCTGTTTGTGTGTGTGTGTGTGTGTGTGTGTGTGTTTGTGCGTGTGTGAGAGAAAGTATAATTAAGTGTCTAAGTGTGTAAAAAAGCTTTATTTATAACCCACTGTTTAAACCAAAAAGATGGGAAGATACAGCAAAGCAACTGACCAGAGTGAAAACCACAAAATCCTAATAAACAGCTAATTAAAACCATACAGAACTAATGGGAGTAACACAAGAACACATTGTAAACACAACACTCTATTAAAACTGAGTTTTAAAGCTTTTTTATTTTTTAAATGAAGTATTGACCTGAGGAGGAGGTTGTGTGCATGATGCTGGAGCTGAAATTACAAAAGCACAGCTTTATGTTGAGCTTTGACCACAGAACATTTAACAGCTGCTGGTCAGCAGATCTGACAAGTGCCGGTATATCGAGTTAAAAGATCATAAATATATGGGAGTGAGTGGAAGAAACGTGGGAAAGAGGATGGTCTCTAAAATGAAAAGATATGTCCGTATCATACTGATACATTTTCCTTTTCTTCATCTTATCAACCAATCTTTGTAAGTCTTTATTCTTTACAGTGCACATGTTTTCTTTTTCAAAAATTCCAGTTTGTCCACAAAAATGTCATTGCCAAAATTCTAGACTGATTTCACAAACAAAACAACAAAAATAAATAAAAGCAAAATGCATAATTTCTTGTGTGTGAATGGAAAGAAAAAAGGGAAAGACTTCTTGAACAACTAAATATACTTTTAAACGGTGTTGTAATTATCACATAGAGCAGTTAAAGATAGACAGTTGTTTAAATGGCAGCAATTCAATTACAAACATATATCTTATTACAAACTGATCTCATGAAGTGGCGTATGTATGACACGCCAATTTGTATGCCATTTTGGCATGTTATCAAGACGCATAATCAATTTTTAGCGTGTTTATCAACGCCGTTTGGCCTCCATTGACTTACATTACCTTGCGATTGCGTGTCAATTTACGCTTTAGCGAGTAGTATGAAAGGCCGAAAATCCGCGTAGGGAGGTTGGTCGGGGTGGTGGATGGGTCAAACACAGGACTTTCACCCAGGAGACCGGGGATTGTGTGCCGCGTTTCTCGTTCTTCTTTTCCTAAACCCAACTGTGCCGTTGTTGTCCCGCTTCCTGTTATTGTCTTCCTAAATCCAACCGTCCTGTTCTTCTTTTCCTAAACCCAACCCAAGCTCCAAATGCAACGTCCCGTTCTAGTGTAGACATACATGCGAATAGCTCCAAATGCAACGTCCCATACTTCTGCGTAGACAAACATGTGGATAGCTTATAATGCGTACAGATAACACGCGCCACTTGGCTTTAGAAAGTGTTGTGTATGTGTAAACATACACAACACTTTCGAGACAAAGTCATGATATCAAGTTGCTTATTATTAATATCAGTTTGTGGGGCGCCCAGATAACTCAGTTGGTAGAGCGGGCGCCCATATATAGAGGTTTACTCCTCGACGCAGCGGGTTCGACTCTGACCTCGGCCCTTTGCTGCATGTCATTCCCCCTCTATCTATCTCTCTTTCATGTCTTCAGCTGTCCTGTCAAATAAAGGCCTAAAATTCCCAAAAAATTATATATATATAAATATAATCAGTTTATGAATGGTTAATAAATCTGTTTATAGTATAGGATGCATTTGAAGTACTTTTGAAAATTCCAAAGCACTTTGAATTGAACTGAAAAGACACACCAGCAGGAAACAGAAAGACAGAGGCAGATAGTTAGAAAGTGAGTTGAAGGCTTCTCCCAGCAGAGTTGTCTTTAGGTCATCCTTCTGACGTGGATCGATACTATACCTCCCAGCTGTCTACTCTCTGACACCTCCTCTTCCTCTCCTGCCCCTCCTCTTCTCTCCTCACACAGACAGGATGGGACAGGAGGCGAGGGGAGGTGACACCACACCTGTACGAACCAATAATTGTCACGAAATCCTTCCTGGCTTCGTTTTAATCTCGTTGTTTCAGCAGATATTTGATGGAATTAGTCCAGTAGGGTAAAAAGAAATCAAAACCATGCCTAAACGTTTGCCAGTGGCTGTGTTAATCTGCATACTCTCATCATGAGAATATTGCTTCAATGTCTCCTATGAATGCTAATGTGGTCTGGAAAAATGTGTATTTGGTTTTTGCTGTTTTGAAAAATGATGTGTACTCCACAAACCAGTAGGCTACATAACTAGCATGCTGCTGCCATTGTCTTCCAGCTTCCACAGCTCCTTCTTTGGCATTTAAATCTGCACTCGATATAGGCTGTCAAATTACTTAGTGATGTGAAAGGGGTCGCCCGAAGCATCAAACCCAAATCCCACATTTGGGGAAAAGTAGGCAATCATTAACTTATTTAGAGGAAGGTGAGGCAGGTTGGGGAAAAGAATCAAAATCAAAATGTAACATTTCATCAAACATCCACTCTATGAATTCATTAAACATCACAAAGTGATATCTACAGTGCGAGACAACTGAAGAAAAGTAAGTGGTGTGAACATTGTAATTTGGTGACAACAGCCTTGACGGGCGGATAAAGTTGCTATTTATGAGGAAATTGTCAAGGGGTAATGGGTAGAAAAACAAATTACTGTTGACAGGAGTAGCAGGAGAAAGAAATATGAAAGAAAGAGGCAGTCCTGATGTGTTTATTCACTCAGCACTGAAGAAAGCAGCAGTCCAGAGTTTGCTTAGGATGCAAAATAGGCAGTAATTTGGTGACTTCTCAGAGAAGATTTACAGAAAAAAGCCCAAGTTTTAGGTTTTGAGGTAGCAAAAGTGATGAGAATAGAGAAGTGGAGTTGTTTAATTCCCTTTGAAGCACATTTTTTCTATGAAGTGTGAAACTGCCTTACTTGTGTTTAGATCATTGCTTTTGTCCTTTTGTTTGTCTACCAGTTATTGTCCCTTGCTATACAAAGCTATATAAATCACTGAGGATCAATTAAAATGAATCCATCTCCTCGAGAACAACACCTCCGTTTTCACTTTTCTTTATAGTTTAACAGAAAAAAATGTTCAAAACTTCTTACACACGTCGGAAATTATGCAGCCAATTCAGTGGCGGATTAAAAATGTACCAAGTGAAATATTATGTAACATTAAAAAACAAAAGGAGTAGAAGGGAGGAGAAGAAAGAATAGAGAGGTGGAAGATATGTTGTATGAATGCATGTTTGCAAAACTAGACTTTATAAACACATATTCATGCAAGAAAACTAGAATGCTGTGTCCTATCTTTTTCACCACCCTCAATCTTTCACCTGACTGTGTGTAACATGTTCTGATCCATTTCTAGACAGTGTCTACAACACCTTGTGAACAGCTAATGCAAATGCAAAAATGATGGACTTTTCAGTGAACAAAGTCCAGCTGTTTCACAGTGTTTGTCTTTTTTTTTTTGCTGTGGCCAACTAGACAATTTGACATCACATGCAGGTATTTTCAGTAGCTACAATACAACTTGATGGTTTCTTTTCATAAATGTATAACATGGTGTCAGTCCTTGAGAATAAAAGAAGAAAGGATGATTTTTGCCCCATCATTAAGCAATCACAAGAATCACAAAAGAAGTCCATTGTACAAGAATTTCAGAAAATGCATCACAATACATTTCAGTCACAAAACTGTTACTGCTACCAGTATAACCCAGAGCTAAATTGTTCCCATAGCAGATAGCAGAAGGCATTTTGGGAAAAGTAGACAATCATTAACTTATTTAGAGGAAGATGAGGCAGGTTGGGGAAAAGAATATGACATATCATCAAAAATCCACTCTATGAATTCAATAAACATCACAAAGTGATATCTACAGTGCGAGACGACTGAAGAAAAGTAAGTGGTGTGAACATTGTAATTTGGTGACAACAGCCTTGATGGAAACATTACTGTTGACAGGAGTAGCAGGAGAAAGAAATACAAAAGAAAGAGGCGGAGAAGATGAAAATTCAATGGTACTTAGACATTTGGCTTGATGGAGGGAGTGGAGGGGGAATATGGAGAGTAGGGGGGGCTCAAAGAGGAAGAAAGTTGGAGAGAGACAAATAAACATGCAACAAAACCGAAGGAACGGAAATGAAAAAGTAGGGTTACTGGGAGTGTTGAGAAAAGACTCTGAAAGCCAGAAAGAGATGTACGTATTTGTGTGTGTGTGTGTGTGTGTGTGTGTGTGTGTGTGTGTGTGTGTGTCTGTGTGTGTGTGTGTGTGTGTGTGTGTGTTTGTGTACGTAAGTTAGTGAGAGAAAGGAGTGTGCACACTGGCCATGTGTGTCTTTATTTGACATGAACAAAGGACATGGGAAGAATGCAGGGGGTAAAATGAGTTTAAAATGGAATCGTGTGAGGTGAGGTGATCAAAGGAAGGTGGGGGGCAGGAGACAGAAGTGGGGGAGAAGTGGGACGGAAATGAATGGAAGCAAAAAAGGGTTGAAGTGGAGGAGATAGAAGAGAATGTAGACAAGAAAATAAGGGAAATGGGAGGCTAGAAATTTGAAGGAAGGGAAGGAATGGTAAGTAAAGACACTGGGGGAGATTGTGGGATAAAAGAGCCAAATAGTTAGAAAAGTATAGAGGAGAGGAAGCATTAAGGAAGAAAGGAGGGAGCAAAGGGGAAGGACACAGGCAGTCATAAGAGGAAGTAACAAGAGCAAAATGAGAAAGGTAGGCAGGGTGGAGGGAGAGAAGGATCAAGGGAAGTACAAGAAGAGAATAAAGGATTTGCAAAAGGATGAATAGCTACAAAAAAGATGACATATAGGGATTGAGCATTTCAAGGGGAAAGAGGGATGATGAGGAACACAAGGAAATTGTAAGCACATCAGCATACAATCAGGCAGGGGTGACCTGACCACCTAAAGAGAAACAGAGAGAGATTGAATGTCAATTAAATGCAACAGAAGAAAAACACTTGGCCGAAGAAAGGCAGAGAACGTAAAAGAGGAAGAGTGTGTGTGTGTGTGTGTGTGTGTGTGTGTGTGTGTGTGTGTGTGTGTGTAGGTGACAGGCAGCAGAGAAGAGAGCTAATGAGACATAACGAAAGAAAGAGAGATTAGATGAAAACACACCCACAGAGAACAAAGTAAGATTGGGAGAAAAAGAAAGAGAATCACTAAGTTGTAACATTATCGAGATGAAAGTGTGGAAAAAAAGAGCAAGTAATCTATAAAGAGGGGGAACTGGAGAGGTAGAAAGTATTTAAATTAGTTATTTCATGGTAGATCGTGTCCTGCAGAAATTATAACATTTAATTTCATCTTTATAGTTAAATAAATAAACAAATACATACTACTTTTGAATTGAGTTTAATGGAAGGTTTTGATTGTAGTTTGTTTCAGTTTTATGTTGAGGCCTCATCTATCCCTTTCTGAACAAATGAGCAATAACTGCCTGTGAGATCTGACTTAATAAGTAATAAGTTATATAGGAACTAACAAGGCATCAAAAGTGGTAGAAAGAGATGGTGAGAAATGGAGAGAGGTTTGCAAACAGAGGAGAGTGAGACTTAGGTAAACAAGATGTTACCAAAAGAGGGAGAGTGAAAGAGGGACGTACAAACATCCTTGCTGGTGGGTTACCTTCATTCCTTTTGAGGGCAATCATCTTTTTTCATTTTCAAAATAGATTAGAGCTCTGGCATCATTCAATTCCTGATCCACTCAGGCTCTGATGATTGTAGTCCCAACTTCATTGGGCTAGAGTTAAACTCACAACAAGCTTGACATTCAAGTAAATTCAACATTTTACCTCACCTGAACGTCATCCAGCTACCTTCCCCTCTGGACATCGGTTCATTATCTATTTTTCTGCCAACCTCTCTGAATGTCAGACACACTGTGTTATTCTTCACAGTGGTAAACGGATAAAAGCCAAGCAGCCAAAACTGAGGACATCATCACATTTTCACCTGCAGTGATGATGAGCTGGCCATGACTGGGGTTATAGTGCGTTCCATTTGTACGGATTCACCAAGTACCCCGAGCTAAAAATCCAACATGGCTGCTCTGTGCGTCAAGAGCATAGACAGTAAAATTAATGGACAAAGCAACACCGTAGACTTGCAACGGAGAGCAGTGAAGTCTATTAGAAGCACTTTTCCAGTGATGGCTGAGCGTTACTGCGCAGCCTCCAACTGAGCTTGATGACGTAGATGTGATGTGAGCAACCTGTCTGAAAGTTGTAAGTCTTCTGGTAGCTGTGCCAAGAGAAATCTCAATCATTCCCAATCTTGCAGAGACGGAGAGCGTAGGTATATTTAAGGAGATAACATAGGCACAGGCTAATTATTGCTAACTAAAATGCCGAAACTGCCTGCAAGCTTCTCCTGTACTTTACGGTAATTTGTCTATTATGTGACAGAAAGTCGCATGGTTATGACACAATCGTTAGCCTATTTTTACAAAAACGCCTGCTATGGGGCCATAACGTGAGATACAAGGTAATGGAGCCTTTTATATTACATTGTCGTGTTTCTTTAGAAATAAACAATGGACAAATAAAGTCTTTAAACGCTTCAGACGTAAAGTTATTCGCTGTTAAAGTGACGCCAAAATGAATGGCAGTCAATGGAATGCTAACGGCGGGTGATGGCTTATTAGCATCAAAATGGCTCCACAGTAGGTACGCTTTGCGGAGGCTGGCTTACCCCCTTGGTCAACAGTCGTGAAAGCTGTAGTAACATACAGTTCATTAGCACTTCTGTCTTATTTGTGTCTCACTAAATCAGTCGTACACGTAGTGCTGTCCATATTCTATCTGTGGACATGTTACGCTGTTTGTATGCACAAAAAACAGCGTAATGCGTTGTTATTAACTGGCATTGCTAACAATGGCTAACCTAGCTAGAGCTAATAAAAACAATGAAAATCGGACTTGTAAATAGAATGAATAGAACATGTGGGTAACAAGCAATACACCTCTGGATAAGCAATTTCCACACCCCCTGCTTTGTTGTCAGGAACATAAGAATTTAGAAGATAAGTGAGCTAAAACTGATAAGAGGTTACCGTAAATGTAATATGTAAATGTTGCTCCTGCATTGCCGTCACTTATGGCGTTTTTCCATTACATGGTACCTGCTCGACTCGCCTCGACTCTACTCGGCTTTTTTGGTTTTCCATTATGAGAAAAAGTCCCTGGTACCTGCCAACAGGTACTTTTTTTAGTATCACCTCCGTCGACATTCCAAGCGAGCTGAGGCGATACCAAAAGGTGACGTGAAAACCTGCAGACTAGGAGATTGGTCGGAGAGAATCATAACTAATCACTGCGTCATCATTGCTAGCGACAGACAGGGGTGTCCTGAACAAACTCGCCGTTTTTAAATAGTTTAGCCAGCGGTGTTTTTTTTGCTGCCTCCAGCTTCTTTTGAAACAAAATTTGTCTTCTGGCTGTGGCAACAACAACACACCTTCGACGTTCTGTGTGTGTCGAGTTAGGTCACAGTAGTTTCTTGCGGAGGCGCTATGACGACCAGCCGCGCTTGCCTCACGCATGAGGCGGTACTAAATCTGCAATGAAAAAAGGAGGACAGGGTAACGCGGCCAAGTCGAGTGGAGACGAGCCGAGCCGAGCCGAGTAGAGCTGCTACTAGCAGTGGGTAAGCGCCATTAATGAACAGCCCCTCTGAAGACAATATAAGGCTTGAGTGGTGCTGTCGGCCTTGAAAGCAAGAACAAAGGTGGCTTTTCTCATGCTTCATGGTTTTCAGAGCCACATTCTTCACAAATTATACCAGATGATGTGATATAAATTTAATCTGATGTGAAGGATACTTACAAAGTACAGACAATTGTTAGCTTCAATCCAAACAGACTTATTATTAATCCCCGGAAAACACCCAGTCAAACTGCAGTTGTTAGTATCTACAACAAATGTTATGGTATGTGACAGGCATCTGTGCAGCATCACATAGAAAGTTAGAACATAAGCTAACACAGCATTGCTCAGCACGGCACGGCTCTGGAAGGCAGCCTGAATACCCTGCAGTCATGCAAAAGCTTTTGCCAGTTAGATCAAGTGAGAAATGTGTTTTTTTAAATGATTGCCATTCCCGTATTCATTTAACCAGCACACTGCACTTATTACACTTGTTGAATAATGTATGCTGATAAATAATTTACTGTGAGGTAAAAATGGCTTAAGTTTTAACTGTGGGTTCACAATTAGCTAAGAGTAAGAGTGAGTAACAGACAACAGAAGAGCACACGCACGCACGCACGCATGCATGCACGTGCACACACACACACACACACACACACACACACACACACACACACACACACACACACACACACACACACTTTTATTGAATTATTCAAACACTCATAATAACACACAACGCTGCACCAGGCGATATTTTTAATCTAGTCATGGCCAAACCAGATCAATGCTGAACGCAAAGAGGACACTGTCTTTCTGACTCACACAGCATAAATGTCTTTTGAAACATCCTGTTTGCGATGCATGGCTTAAATCCAACATTTAATGGCCACTGAGCTACCAGAGAGAATGTTTTACAGCCATCATCATTTCTGTTTAGCAGAAACACTTTCCATGTCCAATAGAAGCACTTTGTCCTCAGAAGACATACTGCATCATTAGTCCGTTCTCCTTAGATGAAATACTATCCTTTCCTCAACTCAGGACAGCACTTTTGAGCGAGCTGGAAGTTGTAATGTACAAAAATGAGGGTTCAAAGTTGAGGATCCATCCCTGTAACATCCGTAACATTCACAACACGTTTGACATTCAGTATAACATTCAGTATTTCAAACTATTCTAACTATGGATTGAAAGGGTGGATTCATTAAGCAACTTATATTGATGTAGCTAGCAATCAGTTATGGAATGGCCTCTTTGTACCAAAACAATATCCTTAAAGCGCCCATATTATGCTAATTTTCAGGTTCATAATTGTATTTTAAGGTTGTACCAGAATAGGTTTACATGGTTTAATTTTCAAAAAACACCATATTTTTGTTGTACTGCACAGCTCTCTCTCACTGCTGCAGATCCTCTTTTCAGCTGGTCTCTGTTTTAGGTACAGAGTGAGACCTCTTTTCTTCTTCTTCTTCTGTACTATCTTTGATTGCACTCGCACATGCGCAGTAGCTCAGATGTAGATCATGTCAGCTAGCTAGCTCCATAGACAGTAAAAGAAAGGCTGTTTCTCCAACTTCGGTCAGTTACAAGGCAGGATTAGCTGGGAGACTTCTAAATGAGGGCGCACATGTAAGTAGTTCTTTTGTAGATTATGGTGAACTTGTGTGTGTTGTAGCAGTGCTTTGCTATAGAGAACGAGGTAGCATGCTAACGCTAACGCTACGAGCTAATGGTTGCGGTTAGCCAGCTCGTTTAGATTTTGAACAGCTCACCCGGAGACTGAAGGCAGGACACATTCAGAAACCGTATCTCACTCAAAACAGCATGGATGGATTTTTTTCAAAGTTTGTCTGCGTGTAGAAGCACCAGAGACACAAAAGAACACCCCAAATCCCAGAAAAAAGTGTTTTCTTTTCATAATATGGGCACTTTAAGAAAAATGAAAAACAGTGTTCCCTTTAGAAACACAGTTATGTTGGAGAAACATTTAATCCATGTATTTCCCACCAAACTTTTCCATTTCAGGAAGGATAATGAAATGAACTGAACTCATCTGCAGATCCATAAGTATAAGGTCAAGATTTTACTATTTCTCTTTTCCTGATGAAATGTGTTTAAAATTGTCCTCTATGGATTCCATTACTCCTTCTGTTTCTCCTGACAGGAGGAAGATTGGATCTTTTAGAGGTAAAAATGTATTGGATAATTTGTCAATCCATTTTGTACATTCATGGTCCCCTGATGATGAACCTTACACTTCGCTTCTCTTTCTGCACCATGAGTTTGACATTTGTGGTTTTTAAGTGAAATGTCTGGAGAAAAATTGTATTAAGGCTGTCAACCCCACACTTTTGCCCCCCCCCCCCAACATAAAAATTGATTGGGGCTGATTGGGGTGTCAGATCAGAAAACGCGGTGTCATTTTTAAGTGTCTTTTTCCTATTGGCTGTTTTGGACTATCGCCAGGCTGAGGTGGGTGTGGCTTACCTGTATCAGAGTTTACAAAAACGGAAGTTAAAGACAGACTGTCAGACAGTTAATGAATCCTCTTTTCCCCTATGAAGTTGTATATGTCCACGTCTTAAATGTCTACAAATGAACTATCAACCGTGTGTCAACGTTGCACCAAGGACTAAGCTGGTTGAAGACGGAGCAAGCAGCGCCGAGCGGGGGACAAATGAGGCCATCCTTACTTTCAGCCTGGGGGGCTAGCCTTTAGTTTCTGTAGTTTCATATTCACAAGTAAACCAAACTCCGGAAACCCTAGACAAATAACAATATCACGTAATCCCAGAGTGTGGTTATGCCGTGACATAAATTGGAGGACTTGTTAATTATATGAATTTCCATCAAATTTGGAACTGAAATTCATAGTGCCCAGACAATGAAGCCTATAACTGATCGTTTAAATTTGATCTTGCACCATTACCATTATCATATTTTCACTTTGTCCAATAGTTATGTTTATGACCAAATACCTGCAAAACTAATGACTTTGTGTTTAGTGCTAATTGTATGAATGCTGATTCAACAGCATTTGCGTCTGCAGATGTTTACTACTACTAACACCTACAACTTTCATACAATATGGCTATTATTAAACTTAAAATATATCATATTAATTAGAACATTTATCACTTTTCCACATTTCCTACAACTTTACCTTCTTCTTACACATTTTAACCAGCAATCCAGTTTAGCTTTAGCATTAGC
Source organism: Sander vitreus (assembly GCF_031162955.1). NCBI lineage: Eukaryota > Metazoa > Chordata > Actinopteri > Perciformes > Percidae > Sander > Sander vitreus. Next base: position 23,972,753 of record NC_135871.1, read on the forward strand.
TTTAAAAAAAACTTTTAATTATTCCACATCCTTTTACGTTATAGTGGTGTTATTCAACTTGGCAATGAAATTCATACTATTAAAAGCATTCCCGCTATTCCAACTATTCTCACTACTTCAACTTCTTCTTACGGATTTAACTATAAATCCAGTTTAGTTTTTGCTATTTAGCTATTCAGCATTCACACGCATTTTTTGCAGGAAATGCATTATCTAGTTAGCAAATGTAAGCATGCTAACACACTGCACTAAGATGGTTAACATGGCAAACATAACTGCTAAACATCAACAAGTTGATATTAAACATGCTGATGTTAGCATTTTGCTCAAAGCACGGAGATCCACTCAAAGTACACCCTCACAGAGTTGCCAGCACGGCTGTAGACTCTAAGTCTTGTATTACAGGACAGGACAAATGATCTCCATTATTACTACACATTGTTTCATGTCTTCAGGTAATGTGACTGCATTGGGAACTGAGACAACACATTAAATCTGCCTCTCTCTGTATCGACTTTTTCCAAACTGTCAGCAACCTTCTGTTTTTTATTCTTATATGTTAAGTGAGTGTTGTACTTTGAGAGCAAATATTAACCGGAGTCAAATTCCTTGTTTGTTTGCACAAACCTAGCCAATAAAGCAGATTCTGATTCTGATTCTGATCTTGAATGATAGGATGAAAATGAACCAACTGACAAATTAATCTTTATTCTCAGCAGCAGAAGGGTGAGCCTCGATAGCCTGTAATGTAGGCAAGGATATCATGCATGCCTCTTACGTCGCCACTGGGGCTAACTTTACGGGAAAGCTCTACTTGCAATGTCATGTTACATAAACTCCCTCACCCTCCATTTTCTCTCAGCTTGACTGCTTCTAACCCTTAAACAATCCCACAACACTAAACTCTGATATTTTCCCCGGGCTGCTGCAAAAACCTTCCAAGGGGTTGTTGGAAGTCTTCACTAAAAAAATATAAAAAAATATGTGCAGGCATAGTTTTCACTTGATAACACTACTGCTACTTTGTCCAAATCAAGATATATAATTGCAGCCTTTTTTTTTCTTCTTTTTAACAACTTTAGCAACTTCCTAAAAACCATGCATGTTGTGGAATCTACAGAGGAGGGTTTTGAAAGCCATTTCTTGGCAGCAACGTTAAGGTTTGCTTGAAGTGTAAGGCCTTGACCTTACTGCACACTGGTGTGTCAGGCTCATTGGTGAGTTCTGTGAGTTGAATTATCCATGTGAAAGCCAATGAAGTGCAGAGGTTGAGCTTCAGGAAGAAGTAAATGGGGAGGAAGAGATGAACAATAAAATAATGAACAGGAAAGATAACAAAAATAAGAGATGGCTACAGAAAAGACTAAAGAGAGATGTTTTCGTTGTGCAAAAATCTCCTCCAGTATTCTTTCACTGAGAATCTCTAAGAAAACAGGTGGGAGTTCAGAGCCTTGCTTAGAGGCACCTGTGTATTCGAAAATATTTGTATATATTTTTATATATATTATATTTTAACATATTTGTCCCTCTCATAGTAAACAGTGTAATGAGTAAGCGCTGGCCTGCAGTGGTAACCAGGCTGAGAAGAGTTAGCAGGCTAATACAAGTGATACAGTGCCGAGTTGAGGGCATCACAGCAGAACATTAAAGTTACTTTGAACTCCTGTAACTTTAATTCTCTTTGACATGGAGAGATGTAGCTGTGAGGCACAAAATGTACAATACGATTAAGATCAGTGAACCACAACTACCATAAAATAATAATGTTATCCTCTCTCTGCCCGTCTGTCTGTCTGTCAACTTGGCTGGAAGCACTGGTTTTCCCTACTCAAGGTCAGGGACAGTAAAAGCTCATTGGACCACCAGCAACATTTTCAGTCAATGGAGACCAGTAATGTAACACGGAGGACTGGACTGTGCAAATTACACATTTGTTTATTTTGCCACATTTGCAAAAGTGCTGAGCTTACATCACTTTTTTTTTCTTACAGGCAGTTGTAACTTATGGATTTGAAAGTGTCTCCGTCTCAGTGAGAATTATTTCTAAAACATTTGTTTACAAAGGAAAAGGTTGCCTGTTTCCTCAGCTTTCCATTAGGAAGCTGCTCAAAAAACCCACTTTCTTCCACTTTGTAGATTTCATCTGATTTATCAAGTGGAAAACATGTATGACAACAACAATGAATGTATTCGGCCGTGGATACCACATGACAATGTTGCTTTACATGGAGATGTTTGCCCTTGGTGGAGGTCAACACTAACAACACATCTGCAAAGATGCGTCAGTACCAGTTATACCATCACATGCCACTTTGGTACTTCAGGATAATTTTGGTTTAATGAAACTTGTGTCTTTGTTTTGTAGCTTTGGCCATCATTTCTTTTGGATATTATGAAATTGTATTCAACAAAGTAATATGGAAGCACTGCGACGTGGCTATAATATGTGAAAAACATGAGCAATTGAATAATCAGACAGGTTGTAATCAACTGGTTATGATTCTCAACTGTTTAGCCAGTAAAACCAAACGTAAGCATACCTGTAACATCAGTAATAATGTAAGTATGTAAGTTGAACCAGCAAATTGGTCTGTGAACTGTGATGGATGTTTACCAGTTTTTGAATTGATTTTCAGGTTTCATCTACAGTATATCTTTATTTTTCTTATAGGAGATATTGTTAAATGGATATGCAGTAGAGCATATATAACTGTTCCCATGCATGTAACATGTATACGCTTTTGTTGTATGAACAAACTGAATGGCTCTTCCCTCTCTGCTGTCTGTATCTCTGCCTTCTTCTCTTGTCCACGTCAATGACAAGTGTTGTAATTACAGTCATGTTCCGACTCCATCTACAGTTTCACAGAGGAGCTCTGACAGCTGAGCAGGACGTTGACACTCTGTCGGCGCTAATGCTTTACAGCCTATCACTAAAAGAGACTCTGGGGCGGAGACAAAGCCGGCTGAGGGTGTGTAGTCAGGGTCTGTAGTTATTTGTGCAGAGAAGTACTTCAGAGGAGCATGTATTGTTTTTAGGGCTGTCAGCGTTAACGCGTTAATCGCGATGCGATTAAGGGCCGACGCGATTCATTTTTTTTAATTGCATTAATCACATGCCGCCATTTATTAATTTATTTTACACTTCACTCGGCTTTGCGTGGTGCCTAACAGGCTACTATTTTGACCCTTTGCAGCACCGTTACTTATCATCAAGCTGCCACTTCCTCCTAACACATCCTGCTGCTGCAGGCTGCAGACATGATGGAGAAAGACAGCAGCAATGAAATCCTGAATGGTGCTTTTTATTTTCCAAAAGACGGCTCGTAGACAAGTTGAAAGCCATATGCACATTGTGTAAAGCCGCATTAAAATATCACCGAAGCACGTCAAGCTTGAGCTAACACCTACGGAGCTAAGCATAGTAGTACAGTTAACGTGATGCTACCTGCTAGCATAGCTTGCTACTTGCCGACCTGTGGATGAAACCAAATCCCCAAAAATGACTACAGCTCTTGCGAAACGGGTGGCAACTAACTGCAGACCTGTCAGCATCGTAGAGGACTCGGGTCTTAAAGAAGTACTACGGCTGGCATGTTCTGACCTGTCTCGTTGCCGTCGAGGGGGACAGTAGTTTTTACGGATACACAGCCTGTACCACACGGAGAAAGCAGCCACACTGGAACTGCTGCAAGGTGCTGCAAACGCTGTCTCATTAACCGGTGATCACTGGACGTCAGTGAGTAATCAACATTATTTAGGAGTTACTAAACACTATATTGACTCTAGTAAGGATAGGGATTTTTAGTTTTTTAGTTAGGTACTTGGAGGAATTGTGCAATAATCTTTTGTTTACAGTAAATAAATAATTACAAATCTTAAAATCAAGTTCATAAAGTAACTTTCATTTGATTCCCAATCAAGATACACTGGTAAGAATGGCTTTCCATTGTTAATATGTACTTAAAAACTGTTCTGAAATGCAAAATAATAGAATTTTAATCATGTGATAAAATATGCGGTTAAACACGATTAACTATAGAAATTCAGCGATTAATCGCAATTAAAAAAAATTAATCGTTTGACAGCCCTAATTGTTTAGTTTTTTAGCATGTTACAGGCACACTGGCAGTTGGAGGCTTTAGTGCCTTGATCAAAGTGGATGCCTCCCATCATAGGGTTTTTTAACAACAACATATTCATCAACAGTCTCAACCTTCTAAGTCAGCATTAACAAATGGGACCACTGCTGAGAGGATTTACAGCCTCTTCACTGAGTTTTACATTGCGTTGCATTGTGTTATTGGCTCGTATTGGACAGGAAATCGACTTGAACGCTTAACGGCATAAAAGGAGGCTGCTATAGCAGTGAAAACAGGAAAAAGTGAGAGTGAAAGTTCATTTGTGAGCTTGGAAACAGTAGTTGACAGAACAATCTCACCACAAGCTCCATTTAAACGAGGTTCTGCTGCTTTCAATTGTATCAGAAGATCATCTTCAACCAACCTATTGTAATCTGTAATTGTTTTATGTGTGAACTGTGTATTGCAACTGTATATATTATTACTACAATATGTTCAATAATTTGTATATGTTTTGTAATTTTACATGGCATGTAATCAGGGCGTCATTGGAAATGAGAGCTTGCTCTTAATTGGCCCTCCCTGAATAAAAAAAAATATATATATATATATATATATATATAAATTTAGCATCTATAGGATCACCAACTCAAAACAGCTAAGAAATGGACCTTGTGTGATTTTGTTTTGTCAGAACCTGGAACCGTGAAAAGAGTATGCAATCAACATACTAAATGCAGAGGTTTAGACTTTTGTTAGTTGACCTAATCTTATCGTTTTCAGCTCTTAGTCTTTCCTGAGCTCTACTTGAAAGCAAGTAGTTGCTCCACTTTTCAATAGAAAGCAGTAATGTTTTTATTGCACTTCATTAGCCTGGTTTAGCCCTCTATATCACCCTCCATATCTCTGATATGTTCAGCCAATCAAAAAGGTCTGGTGGTGTTGTAGTTGCTGCTTGACAAACAATCAACAAATAAGAGCTATGTAGGTAGGATTAAAATGAGTTATCTTTTGTATTTATCAAGCTACCTATGTATAGCGACAGATACACTTGCTACAGATTGGTTTGGGCAAAACAAAACAGTTCCCCTACAGGACATGACTAACATAAGCACGACGTCAGGCTGAATGATTAAGTGAAATGAGATGAATCTAATTAAGATTAATGAGTTTAATCTGATTATCAAAATAAAACTTCTGACAAAGAAAGATGTAGAAACAGATCCATATTGTTTATATTATTTAACAGACTTTTAAACAAATGAAGAAACCTCCAGTATAATTATGCCATTACCAATGAAAACAATATATAGTTCCTTGAGACTGAGATCAGTCTGAAGTTGAATTATTCTATCATTATTCTAATACCTTAAGTTATTTTCATGATGATGAATCTTCCGCCTCTAACCAAACCTCTGCATTCACTGTCTTTCTGTATTCATTTTAAATTAAACCTGCTGCTTTGGAAACTCCACTCCCACAGGTATTAAACCTTGGCTTTAAGGGCGGCCTTGGACTGAGGCTACAGCTCCGGTAAGTTTTCATAGCTTATTTTCAGGAGCAGGCTTGGCCACAGCCACAAATTAAATAACCTATGAAGCACACTTTACTTACTTATAAACACACACACACACACACACACACACACACACACACACACACACACACACACACACACACACACACACACACACACACACACACACACACACACTCACATTGAAATGTGTACTCTGCAGTCATGATGTTAGTCGTCAGTTTCAGTTCAAAGACACATCTACACACACAAAAATCACACACTAAATCAAACACATTGCAAATACAATTTCATTGTTGGACAAGTGAAACAGTTTTGGATGTTCTTGACTCTGCTCAGGGGAAATTATGTCATGATGCTGAAACAGTGCCCAGCAGCTCATTCACACTAACTAACAACCAAATAAACATCCACAAAACACACACAGGCACGCACGCACACGCGCGCACACACACACACACACGCACACACACACAGATATGCAGCCATCACCATTAGTCATTTATGGTCTAAGCTATTTTAACCGACAGAACAGCAAACAGCATACATAGGTGCCATCTGCTGACACTTCATGGATGCCATAAAACATCTCAAACTAACATTAAGGTGATAAACCGTCTTGGTTCCCTTTCACACACACACTCACACAAGCACACACACACACACACACACACACACACACACACACACACACACACACACACACACACACACACACACACACAATTAGTTACCTCCTGTATGCACATACTGTATACTTACACAAGGACTGATATACACATATATGAAGACGAGGGAGACAGTTACAATACACACACACACACCTTTTAATTTGAGATATTTTGTATGATTGTATTGCTTATACATCACCACACACACTTACATGCATGTACACTCAAACACACTCACATGGTTTAGTTCTTCTAATATTTTGTTCATTTGATGGCATATATGGTCTCTTTTCCTGGTTTTATGACTTACATGGCACCGGATGCCTGAGTGATCCACAACCCGTCCAATCAACTGTAACAGTGATTTAGAAGGGCTATCACCAGGTGCCATGCACACACATGCACACAAGCACACACACACACACACACACACACACACACACACACACACACACACACACACACACACACACACACACACACTGCACACCATATCCTCAGGGATAGACATGGCATGGGAGGGGAGGGTATTAGGAAACACGTATGGGCTGTGTGGAGATGCTCGGCAGGTGAAGGGAAACAATGAGAATTTATGGAGATGATGCTGACAGCTTCCCTGTGTAATCGTACAGTTGACACTGATCAGGGAACAGAGCCAAGCCTGATTTCAATATTTGTAGTTTTCATTCTAGCAGCGTAAACATTGAAATGCTAAAACAGTTGAAATGTGCATAAATCTCTTCTTCCCTCCCCATCAGTTTTAATGGATTTAATCAAGGGTTATACTGTAAGTGCTACCTACTGTATTGAGACCCTCGATCAAATCCATATTTTACAACCATCGGGCAAGATTTCTTGTTACAAACACTGAAAAACTTTCAAAACATAATTATTTATACTAAACAGCAAAAATAATTTAATTGCATTACTTTTCATTGGTCCAGCTCTGACAAACGTACCTTTGAAGTTAAGCTGGCATTTGAATTTTCCTCACTTTATGTTTTAGGAAAATAAATAATAACGATATTGTAGCTATTGTACACATTTCTTTCCATTTCTCAATTCGACATATTTTTTGAAAACAATGGCTAGCTGCCTCCTCTCACCTCTGCACCAAGCTAACATATCCAGTCTCTTCACTGAGGGCTCAGAGAAGAAACTGACATCAGAATCAGAATCAGAATCAGAATCAGAAAGGGCTTTATTTTATGTTTTTTACACATACAAGGAATTTGTCATGATGTTGTTGGTGCACGTCACACATTCTCTAAATATAAGAAGGATAAAAAGAATATAAACAATATAAGTATAAACATATACACACAGTATGTATCAATAAAGATAAAAATAGAATGTAAAATAAAATAATAAAATAAGTTAAACAGTAATAAAAAGGAACGGTACAGCAGAGTAAGTACAGTGGCATGTAGAGCCAGAGGTGGGGTGTGGAGAGAGTCAGGGTAGGTACCGGGCCTTGTTGGTAAGGCTAGTGGCGGAGGGGAAAAAACTTTCAATCATCAACCCTCCATCAAAGTACAGTACTGGTAAGACCAGGAATCCAAAGGAATTTTAACTTGTCGTAGCATGAAAAGCACAGCTGTTACTAATATGATGATTTTTCTATTTTATTTATGTGTCCCAGTAAGCCGTGACAGTGTGACAGAGTGACAGAACCAGCATGAACAAAAGCAGGTGCCTGAAACAAGCAGCTAAATGGAACTCAGCTGCTTGTTTAGTTATTATTTACACTTTTTTTTATTTATTTTTTTACAGTTTTTCCTACTGTACCATGTCAAAATGTCTATGTGAAAGTGAAAAATACTTTTTACTGAAGAAACAGAGCATTACTGGGATTAGTAACTGTATACAGAATTTAAATCTATAATTCTTTACACTACTTGGTACTGAATGAAGTAATCACATTACTTTAACAAATTATGCAGTAATATTTTACTGCCCAACACTATTTAACAACAAAAACAAGGAAAGATAGGTCAATAATAATATTATGGCTGCTATAGACTAGATGTCGCTTAAATTGCATCCCCGACTCCTCCACTTGCCTCCCTTCCTCGCGTCTTAGTCCATCCCACCGAGGAAGCACAGAAGAGACACGAGGAAATCATGGAAGGAGAAAAGCAACGAGCAAATGGGTTTTAGAGGGATGAGACGTCCTTTCCTCTGAAGCGTCACATGAATTTGTCTGCTGTATGGGCGGAGTTAGCAACGGTTTTCAGCTGCACGGCTTTGGGAAGGCTGCTCTCGTGTATCCTCAGCTATAGCTCCCCGATGGGCCCTCCTCGATGCTCGCTCCTCGGCCCTTGGGGGAGAAATAAGGGCTTTGAGACGGCCTTCACGGAGGAGGGACAGAACAACTTCCGGTTCAGCCGAGGAGCTAGGAGCGAGTAGCTATGAAGTAAGGGACATAAGATGCAGCTCATGTATATTCACATTTGGTTCAGTTGCTCTGCAGACTAACTCAGGTCTTTGTTGTTGAAATAACAATCTTCATATTGCACCATCTCTGCCTCTACTCTGGTAGACAGCAAGTTCTATCCTATTCTACTGTATAGCGGCAAATTCTCAACGTCCTCAACGGAAGATGGAGTAATAAGTTCTTGCTCAGTGAGTACTGTAATATTAGCATAGTTAACCGGTAGTTAAAGAAATGCCAACAGTACAAATTATTTTTAAGTTTCTAGATTGTTACCTCTTTAGTCTCTGACTTTTTATTTTGTTCCCTTGTATCAGTATGTACTGTACTGGTACACTGTTAGCACAAAAAACACACACAAAGAATGACGCTTTAGGTTGCAGGCCATAATTAAAGCATTGCAAAATGATCTTACTTGAAAGCAAACAAAATAATAAAACAAACTAGTTTTGTAAAGGTTAAAGCTCTTTGGGCTAAGAACAAGTCCATATACATTGGTGCTAGTCATTACCCATGAATCATTGCCTTTTGTGGGATGGTTTATCCCATCATGTTTGAGAAGGAGGAGGGCAGAAGTTATAGTCAGAGAGAAATACATTTTAAGTCCTGAGTGTGTGGGAACCATTAGCCGTAGCGCCATGTTATTATGTGCCTGTCACCTCAATGATAAGTGGCGCTATTGTGGGCAGCACTGCACTGTATATGTGGAATTTATATAGAACTATTATAGGAGAGGCAGAACATCAGGTTTTTAAGCCTTGTATTATTAAAGTCTGATCTTTTTATGTCTAATCTATTCACATTGTCTACCAAGCCGGGTTAACCATGTCTATATAAAAACACAGCCACACTACCCTATAGAAAAAAGTAAATCTGCTATTTTCCTATAGGTCAGTTATGGTGTGTGTGTGTGTGTGTGTGTGTGTGTGTGTGTGTGTGTGTGTGTGTGTGTGTGTGTGTGTGTGTGTGTGTGTGTGTCTGTTTGTGTGTGTGTGTGTGTGTGTGTGTGATGTATCCAAGCCACTTATTATCAAATTATCTGCATTAAAGGAACTTGAAAACTTCTAGAAAAGAGAAATTCACAGAAATTTTAATTAGTTCTACTTTCAAGGATCAATATAGCCTATCTTAATTTGCATAAAAACATGCTTTCCACTAGCCAAGTGAAGTAATAATGTGTCAACTTTTAAACATTTATTATACTTTTTGATTAAAAGATTTTGCCTCTAAACAGTGGCAAAACAGAAAAAAATGTCTGTCAAAATCTGTACTCAGTATAACTAATGTTCAATATAAACAGCTTTTTCACCCTTTCAATGTTGTCATTTCATTTTGTACGACCAGGACATTTTGAGTGGTTATTAAGCATGACAGCTCAAAAAATGTGCTTTAATTCTGCCAGATGAAGCCCTTGCTGTGCAAGTGTTCTTTTGTCTGCATAAATCCACTTGTGTAAGTTCATGTGCGAGCTCGCTGTTGTTAATGAGTGTATTCTGGTCAGACCAGGGGAAAGATGTTCTGTATAATTAAACGTGAAATCCACCGTCACGCTTCACTGATGGTCAGCAAGGATGATGACAGATGATAATCAAATAAGCAGTGCAGGAAAAAAAAGATTTGATAGGTATTTAAAATGGCAGGGCATACAGTGTTAGGCTATAGATGGAGGGGTAGGGACAGTGAAAACAAAGAGATTAAAGAAAATGACTTGTTTTTAGCCATGCTATCGGCGTGGCTCTTAAATTCCAACTGTGGATTTTCATGGACTCATGGACCTCAGAGGAGGCATCCAACGGACATTGGTGATCCCCTTAACAGGTTGACATTTTGGGCTTTAAGTGAAGTGTCTTGACAACTATGAGATTGATTGCCTTGGAATTTTGTACAGATATCCATGATGCTCCAGGATGATCCTTCATGACTTTGGTGATCCCCTGACTTCTCCTCTATCCTATACATTAAATTTGACATGCGCATTCATGTTGGTGTCAGGATTAATTGCAATAACTTTGCTGACCTCTTCGCTTTTCATCTAGTCCCATCATCAGGTACAAAAGTACAACCTTGTCTTTGGTTTATGATCAAATACCTGCAAAACTGATGCCATAATTGTCAATTGTTTTAGTGTCAATTAGCAAATGTTAACACGTTAAACTAGATGGAGAACATGGTAAACATTATACCTGCTAATTATCAGCATGTTAGCATTGTCATTGTGAGCATGTTAGCATGCTCAGGTTAGCATTTAGCTAAAAGCACTGCTGTGCCTATAAGTACAGCAACACAGAGCCGCTAGCATGGCTGTATAGACTCTTAATCCTATAAGTATGTCACACATCTATGTTCTGTATCTGGATAATGCATCAACAAGCTGATGAAGCAGTCACAACATGAGGAACAATAGCAGTACACTCACATATATGTAAGCCAATAGAATGTATCAATCGGTTCTATTGCTTTGATTTTTCTATAAAAATAAATTTTAAATTTCTGATTTTGTATTGTTATTCTCCAGCAATCGTGCCTGTAACGTCTTAATCTTGACATATTGCAGATAGTTGAGCTGTGAAATAGTAATTTGCCCCTTCCTCGTTATTGCCTCATGGTTTTGATGGAGAGAAAAAAACACTGTGAGAGAGACGAGGACTGAACTCTGTATCTCACATTTTCCACAGACTATTCCAGGATTTTATTGCATTTCCTCTTCACATAATAATACACAAGATGTGCCAGGTGAAGCCATCTTTTATTTATTTATTAATTTATTTTTTACTGCATTTCTGCTTTACTGGCCTTATGTCCGCTCGTTAAAGCTTTAAATTAAATGACACCACACTGCATTTTATGAGAAACCATTGCTTTAATTAATCAAAACAACCATAAATATAAACCATAAAGAAGATCACTGAATCAGCAATTGAAGGGTGTTACATGCATATTGTGTGTGTTTGTGTGTCTGTTGTTGACTGCATGAACAAATTAGTAAAAACTAGGTAACTGCTTCTAGATTTAGGCATGATGCAATAACAGAAATCAGATGGATATAAAGTAGGCTAGTCTCACATTGCCAGACCTTCCTCCACAGCGCTGCAGAGGAGGGTCTGGCTAGTCCACACAGCATTCTGGGAGAAAAACATGCTCTAATTTATTGGCATTTCTTTAAACCAATCACAATCATTTTGGGAGGCGCTAATTGCAGACGGAGCAATAGTGCCCCAAAAAAATAACCTCGGGCAGGAACTTGTTGTGCAACAGAAACCCCACCAGAGTTTAAAATGCCAACACAAAGGCAGCGGAAGGTGATGGACATCCGGCCCAAATAAGGGGACATCCGGCAGAATTTCCGGCGGCACCTGAACAATCCCGGAAATGAAACGAAATGTAAATAGACTAAAAGTAGGCTAACTACATAACCTGTATGTATCAAAGATGTTTCCTTACAGTCGTTCTACTGAACAGGAATACGATCAAAGTGAAAGGGTAACTACCGTTTCTTTCAACCTGGACCCTATTTTCCTATGTTTTTGTGTCTAAGTGACTGATGGGAACAACAATCTTTGACACTGGTGCAGTATTAAGCAAGATCACTGCAGCCAGCATCAGCGAAACAAGCTACAATGTAAGTTAATAGGGCAATTGTCCAGCTTGTATTTACCTTCACAAAAGTCAGATTAATATTCTAAGTGTCTGACAAGATTATGGAAAGGATCCCTCAGAGATAGACCTTTAAATAGGGTCCATGTTGAAAAAAATGGTAGTTACCCTTTAAGTGATGCACTCTCTGATGAGAAAAATGAATGTTGTTCTACTAATGTTGCGAGTTCAGTGCATAAGGAACATGTTTTGTTTCTCTCTCTCTCTCTCTCTCTCTCTCTCTCTCTCTATCTCTCTCTATCTCTCTCTCTCGCGCTCTCTATCTCTCTCTCTCTCTCTCTCTCTCTCTCTCTCTCTCTCTCTCTCTCTCTCTCTCTCTCACTCTCACTCTCTCTCTCTCTCTCTCTCTCTCTCTCTCTCTCTCTCTCTCTCTCTCTCTCTCTCTCTCTCTCTCTCTCTCTCTCTCTCTCTCTCTCTCTCTCTCTCCCTCTCTATCATTATGATACCAAACATTCTACGTCCTTGGCAAATGTGAAATTGTTACAAAAATAAATTTCGAAGGATTAGGATTCGATTGAACTTGGCTCAGTGCACGGACTGCAGATTTACCTGGAAGATGCAGGTTTAATGCTGGGTGACTGACTCCAGAACCCTTCTTACAGGAGCATTACATATACACAAACACACAGGCATACTTCAACACAGTCGCACAAAATGAGAAACGAGAACATCCAACACACACCTACATCCAACGGCACACCTGAAGACACACACATACTTAGATAATATAGGGCTGAGGTTAAACCAGTGTTGAACAACTCGTTTAAAATGAATTCTTCTCCCCGGATTTTTGGCAAGAGCTGTGGTTAAATATTTGTTTTTCTGGAGGCTGATAGATCTCAGTAGTGAACTGACATTTTACTGATAAACTGTTTAACCCTCTGGGGACAAAAGACACTACGGTGCATCCAAATGATGTTTGACAAAACTCCTAATTAAAAAAGTGAGAATTTCATTTCAGACGTTCATTTACTATTTTAATCATATATGTATAACCTAAGATTTTCTGCTTTAGCGCCAACTTATCTCTTTACACATTGCTCTAGAAAAAAACATTGCTCGGAAAGCTGAGTTTGTTCTGAAAATTTTTATATGAAACATGTGGATCAGTTATATGCAAATACCTTAAAAAGGTAAATTTAAATGATGTAAATTTATGATGTCAGAACTTGCTTGTCTTTCCACCAGCGCCAGGCACCATGAAACAGGAGACCTCTGAGTTAAAGTGCTGATTTTCAGAACTGCTGTAGAAAATGTGCATTCATCTACTTCTATATATATCTGTCAGTATGTTAAGAGCATATGGGACATCTTGCCATTTTCATGCTGTAATGCACTAGGTGATAGAGCAGCAACATTGCTCCGAGGTCTTATCTTATTTCCATCTGTCCAACAAAAAGTACCAGTCAGGTCAATGAGAAAGACAAGAGGATTAAAGTAGTTAAAGAGAAAAGAAATTAAGAAAAGAAAGCAGAACTAAGAAAACTGTGCATGAGTGTCTCTTAGAGAGAAAATAGGTGTCTAGTTAAAGGCAAATTAAATACAGTGAATCTAGGCTAGCATATTTGACTTTAGAGATTCGCCCTACATCCTTGTCCTTGCTGACTGCTGACATCATAATAACTATTTTACACTAATACACTTTACACTGATCTTGCTAACACTAAAGCTCTATCCCCATTAAGTTGAGATAAACTTGGCTCTTACAGGTACATCCTACTGTACCAATGCAACCCTTTCCCACTTCAACACTGTTTACCTAGCCTGGTTGACAGTGTTGTGCCTGAACACGTTCATTGAATGATAGTTCATGAACCCCGCTCATATTTTGGGCGAACGTGAACTGAACGTACTGTATTACTGCCTGATGAACGTTACTGTGAACTCATTCATTCTGGTGTCTGTGAAAGGCACGCTCTCTCAGTTTAACTTCGTTTAATGGGGTGCCAGATTTCTATAGAGCCATCCAGGCGAAAACCCTGGCTAAAACACACCGTAAACAGGCCTTAATATGTAGCGGAAAAAACACCCAATCTGGCAACGCCAGCCACCAGTTTCGCACCGCCGCATGCGTCATCAAAACAAAAAGCAGCATGGAGGCGAAAGAAGCATGGAGGCAACGAAGCTGCAAGGAGGCGTCGTATGATCGTTTAAACAAGTTTTATGACAAGGTCAGTGAGGATGGGAAAAATCTTACATTTCTGTGCAAACTTTGCACGCCGGCTTTCAAAAAGAAAATCCGCACTTCAGTCACATCCACAGCAACCTTGAAACGGCACATTGAACTGAAGCAACATATGGAAAAAAAGAACTATTAACTAGTTCATTTTTGGAACTGTGAACTTAGTTCAAAATGTTGAAGTATAAACTATGAACTAGTTCATGTAGAAAGTGAACTTTCCCAACACTGCTGGTTGACACCAGACCCTTCTCAGTTGTAACTGAGAGTGGGTCTGGGAAAGGTTCATTCACAGCCCATTTCCAAAGGGGTGTCACCAATGGACGCCGCTCAAATGCCTCTGGGCGCAATTGGATAATCCTTCAATCAATCAGACCGACGATCCGGGGTGACGTAGCAGCGACAGCGGCATCAACGGGTTGCTGCCATAAACATATATACAATGGACCAACAGATCCCGTTGCTCTGGACGGAGACCAGTGAAGGATATTAGAAGCACTTTTCCGGTGAGCGCTGAGCGTTACTGTGCAGCCTCCAACTGAGAGAGACAACGTAAATGTGACATGAGCAACCTGTCTGAAAGTTGTAAGTCTTCTCATAGCTGTGCCAATCTAAATCATTCCGAATCTTGCAGAGACAGAGAGTGTAGGTATATGTAAGGAGATAACATAGGCACAGGCTAATTATTGCTAACTAAAATGCTCGTTAACATTAGTAATTAAATTTAAACTGCCTGCGAGCTTCTCCTGTACTATACGGTAATTCCTCTACTATGTGACAGTAAGTTGCGTGGTTATGACACAATCGTTTTTTACAAAAACGTCTGCTAAGGAGCCATAACGTGAGATACAAGGTAATGGAGCCTTTTATACATTGTCGTCTTTCTTTAAAAATAAACAATGGACAATAGAGTCTTTAAATGCTTCAGATGTTGAAGTTATTCGCTGTCAAATTGGCGCAAAAATGAATAGCAGTCAATGGAATGCTAACGGGAGGTGATGGCTTGGTAGCATCAAAATGGCGCCATAGGAGCCACGCGTTCCGGGGAGAACAAAAAGCTGCTTGCCATCACTGTGCTATCGTCATTGTTTAAAGCCCGCTACAACGGTTGTGATTGGTGCCTCGATTTGGAAAAATTGGAAATGGGCTTGAATGGGCTCTTGGCCAGACTTACTTGCAGAGCAAATCTCTAATTTCCCGGAAGTTCGTCAGGGTTTTCCCAGGCTACTGTTTACCTATTCTTACTCAAAACACATTGCCCACTGTGTTTCCTATTGTTTGTGTTAGGAGAATAAGCTTTCAGTGAGACAGAATCGTAGGCTACTGTTGGTGCAGATTTAGTAGTCATCCTTGTGAGGATTTTGTGTTCATGTGCTGTGTGATTCACACAGGAAGCAAAACAAATCTAGCGGTCTATGATTAGACCACGACGCTTTATACCCATAGGGCTCAATATCCTGGCACAGTGAGAGTCATTCACTGGAGAGGCTGCACTGTTTGTATATATGTGTGTGTGTGTGTGTGTGTGTGTGTGTGTGTGTGTGTGTGTGTGTGTGTGTGTGTGTGTGTGTGTGTGTGTGTGTGTATGTGTGTGTTGTTGTACTTATATTCTGGTGGTAACAACATTGGTTATTCATGTATTTTTTTTCTTTGACCTTACCAAGAGAAAAGCAAAGGCCATTTTAGAAAAATAACACAATTTTTGACAATCCTTGCTTCATTTATGGTAGTTAAGGGTAGGATTAAGTTTTATCATATAACATTGCTTTAAAGAAATTAATGCAAACTGCAGACCAACCAAACATCAACTTTGGAGGTGTTTAGGAGTAAATTTATACGGGCAACAGGCTGGACCCTTGGCAGAGAACATGTTCAAAACCTGCCACCAAGACACACAAGAAGATGTGAAATTAGCTACTGAGACCCTAACATTGCTCAGGGACAGTAATTTTAAGAGAGGGGAAGTATTTTAAGAGAATGACGTTAGTATATGCCAGTACACCTTAAAGCAGCACTAATCACTATTTTTATGCTAAAAATGTATCAAATTACTTGAGCAATGTGATGTGAGAAAGATTGTAGTAATAAACCCATCTCATCTTTCAACTTTTCACTCCCCCTCCTAACAAATAGTGCATATTGGAGTTACATTCACCAGGTGGCCAGATATACGACTCAAAAAGAATGCTAATGTTGCTAACAAATTCACCATAACAACATTATAAGGTATGTAAGCATTATTAATGCAGCTTTAAACTACAGTTTACCTAAAACTTCAGCTGTGATGGTCGGAGCTTAGATTAGAGTAACAGATTGTCGAAACGGTGTGCTTTTAAATTGCATTTTTCAGACATCCACCTCATGCTCATCAAATGAGATACACTTCTATTGTAATAAGTTGTCTACACAGGTCGCATAATGGCTTGCATTTCACTTGCGCTCTATGCACAACCTTGACCCACTGCGTCTTTCTAGGTTGGAAGTCTATTAACCTGCAGTTACAAAGATTGTGTACTGCTCTGTGATTGCAGCCAAAACTCAGGACTGAAGCTGCTGCTGCGCTGCTGACGTGCTCTACTAATATGTAGTTTGTGTGGATAAGGTGTTGGAATTTGTTGAATGGCAGCAGGTGCTTTGCAATGACCGCACACACACACACACACACACACACACACACACACACACACACACACACACACACACACACACACACACACACACACACACACACACACACACACACACACACACACACACACAGCAGGTCAATTGCAAAGGTGCCCACAGCTGACTGATGAAAATTTAAGTTTCCCTTGAAATCAAATTGAAGCATCAGTCACCATGCCTGAGCTCATCCTTCTTTGTCTAGCTCCCTTTCTTTCTCTCTCTCTTTCTGTCCATCACGTCCTCCTCACCTCATTTCATTTTCATTCTTCTCTTCCTTCCTTCTTTAACTCAATCTTACTTGTCTTCACTCCACCCCTCTTGCTTTGTGGCTTCCTTCCTCCCTCCTTCCTTTCTGTTTTTACTCCTTTATTACTGTATGTTCCATCGCCTCTTCACTCACTCAAATTCCCATCCTTCATTGACTTCCTTCCCTTTTTCCATCTATCTGTCAAAATCCTCCTCCATCCTCCAGACTTGGTTTTTCTCCATCTTCTTTGTTTTTGCATCTTTTTCTTTTTCTCTCCCTGCTCCATCTCCTCCATCCCTCATCCCTCGTTGCATCCTTCTCAAAGGGAGTAAACGGGCCCATCTATCACCTACCTGGTTGCTTATGGATGCCGGGGGCCAAAATGCTGGACCCCACAACTTCAAAGGGCTGTTTAAGGGTTAAGACTTGGTTTTAGGATTAGGGTTAGAATTAGGTTATGGTTAGGGTTAGGGTTAAGTTTAGGCATTTAGTTGTGATGGTTAAGGTTAGGGTAAGGGGCTAGGGAATGCATTATGTCAATGACGGGTCCCCACAAAGATAGTGAAACGCAAGGTGTGTGTGTGTGTGTGTGTGTGCTCCATGTTTGCTTAGTGCCATAGAAATTCAAGCCACATGGATTCACTGTCTTGATTTTATCCCAGCGTCTTGACTTTTCAGAGAGTCAGAACTAGCTAAGGATTTTTAGCTGCTATTTGATGTTTTTTGTGACTTCAAATGCAAGATTATTTTTTTAAGAGAGACAGACAGGAAAGGGGCCGAAAGAGGGGATGGCATGCAACAAAGAGCCCTACCTGGTGAGCTACCAGGATGCCCCATCAAATACTTATATATACTTATATTATTATATATTAGGGCTGTCAAACGATTACATTTTCTTAATCGCGATTAATCGTTGAATTTCTATAGTTAATCTCAATTAATTATTATTATTATTATTAATTATTAATTATTATTTTATCACATGATTAAAATTCTATTATTTTGCATTTCAGAACTGTTTTTAAGTACATATTAACAATGGAAAGCAATTCTTACCAGTGTATCTTGATTGAGAATCAAATGAATGCAAAGAAAGTGACTTTATGAACTGGATTTTAAGATTTGTATTTGTTTATTATATAATTAATCACACATTTGAATCTAGAGTCAATATTAGGGTTGGGTATTGTTTGGTTTGGCTACCGGTGCTAAAGTGATACTTTTAAAATGGTACCGGTGCCTTAATGGTGCCTGAACCGATACTTTTTAAGAAAGTTGTTTATTGCTAAGGCCATATCGTCAAAATTTAATGTTTAATAATAATGTAATCACTATAACAATAATTTATTTCACTAGTAAATTGCTGTTGAATGACAAAAACAACCACTAGATGGGAAAAGGGCATTTAACCACAGCTTTGAATGCACCACAAGGCGGTAAATTACCAGTTCTATTGAACGCACCGTCTGTGTTTTTCCGACAACAGCAGCTGCAGATTGTTACATCCTGGTGTCGGAATCCTCTCCAGTGAAATACAGTCACACGTTACACCGTTTAGCGTTAGCTGTCAGCACTGTAACCGTGTTTAATCCAGCTACTAGCTAGCGGTAGGCTAACATTAGCTGCTGTCGAGTATAGTGTTAACTAGCGTCACGTGCAGCAATGTATCTGTTGCCTGTAACGTAAGATGACCAGATTTCTGAGACAAAATGCATGCTTGGAGCAAAAGGCATGCTCCCCTGTAAGAAAATTTTGTGTACTTTAATGTTTAAATGCATCAATCTGGTGCACTTTGAAAAGAAATTCAGAGGTTAGACTTGATTATTCATATATCATCTATGGATGGAAATATTTGTGCTGTAGCCTGAGCTATTTTGCACTTCAGAATTTTAACCATACACACACAGGTGGAATAGTTTTTTCTTCATATTTTTGCATTAATGTCACTAGGAAGCATACCAGTAGAAATATATATTTATATTTGTAAGTGGGATATATATAAGTAAGTGGGATTGTCTGGAATCTGGCAATATAATAACCATTATGGTGGAATACACTAGCTAAGCAATTTACAAAAAATATCTGTGCTGACATAGTTTACATGAGAATACATTATAAAGTTGTAGACCATGTAAAAATGTTGTTGCAATTTCAAAACCGGATTACTCAGGGACCGCTTGTTGTACCGATGCATGTGTTGAGTGAAGAGTTTGTGAGATATTTCACAGAGAGTAATGGGTGTGCAGAGATTTATGCAGGATGCAAATATGATTTTCATGTAAGTTCAATGTTCATTTTTTTGTCACAGCAATGGGGTTAACACTTGCATGTGCCATATCTGTGTCACATTCTCATTAGGGGCTGAGCCCCCCTAAAGGTCTGATCCTAGAATCGCCCCTGTTGCTACTTCATACTACTCCACTACACCTCAGAGGGAAATGTTGTAATGTTTACTGCACTACATTTATCTGACAGCTTTTGCTTTATTGCTTCATGCTGGGCTTGTTTCTGCAACAGCTCATTGAGTATCGGATACAATTAAAACTATTGAGGAAATATTTTCCTTTGACATTGGTCCAGTATTAAACGAGATCACTGCATTCGGAAACGGCGAAATAAGCTACAATGTAAGTTAACAGGACGTCAATTGTACAGCTTGTTTTCACCATAAAAGTGCTCGTTTTGCCACTGACAGGCTCAGATTAATATTCTAAGTGTCTGACAACATTATGGAAAGGATTTCTAAGGAGGTCGATCTTTCTGTTAAAGAGTAAGTAAGTAAGTAAGTTTTTAAAACATAAAAAGTCCGCGAAATTGCGTTCGCTGAACCCACCAAACTCCATTCAATAAACAGTAATATTAGCATCGTAAAATGGGCATTCTAGAACATCTCTGAGCTCTGAGCAGTGCTTGCTCTGGCTGCCTTGAGCCTCTGCGTGTAGGGTGCACGACTATTTCATTCCAATTTCGGGTCTGTCAGTCACAGTGAAAACCGGGGACATTTCCGGGGACAGCTCCAGCCGGGGACAGGTCACCGAAACCGGGGACTGTCCCCGGAAACCGGGGACGTCTGGTCACCCTACTGTAACGTCAGTTTCAGAGCATCAGAGAGAAGTGCAGGCATATCAGTGGCACCAGAATGAGGCACCGAAATCCGCGTTGCTATTCCAGCAGCAGCAGGATGTGTTACGAGGAAGTACGGCAAAATAGTAGCCTGTTAGGCAAAGCCGAGTGAAGTGAAAATAAATTAATAAATGACGGCATGCGATTAATACGAATAAAAAAATTAACGCATTATGCTCTGCCCTTAATCGCATTGCGATTAACGGTTAATGCTGACAGCCCTATTATATATATATATATATATATATATATATATATATATATATATATATATATATATATATATATATATATATGTATGTATACTTAATAGTGTATATAGACATGGAAGAAATGTGTTTAAAAATGAAGTTTTCTGTACTTTTTTTTAAAAAGTATTCTCAAGGCATGATGGGAAGCCCTCTATGCCAGATGCATGGCTGAAAAATGTCTTTTTAAGGGGAAAGTGGGAGGACTTGTTTAGACTTGGGACACCACTACAATTAACACAAACATGCTACAAGAAGGGGAGGCTCAAAAGTGAAGATAAGAATCTATGTGCAGCCGAAAATAATTATTAACCCCAAAAAAAAGTTTTCTTGTGACATTCTATTCGGTTGTTGATGATTGTCCTCTCCTCAGCCTTACTGTCTTTTTTGCTTAACATCAAAGGGACTACAGTGACTTTCACAATGTGCTAGTTGCTGTGTAAATGGATAGGAAACCCCACGCCAAAGTGTTGAATTGTAGTTCTAGGATTCATCTCTTCAAAGTCCTGTTTTCACACTGCTGTTTCTGTGCAGCCCTGACTCTGCTGTCTGTCCTCACACTCTTAGACAGGATTGGAGATGTATGCTGCAATCAGTAGAGGGCAGGCACACACGCATGCACGCACGCACGCACGCACACAGACACACAGACACACAGACACACACATGCTTGTGTTTAGAAAATTAAAAAGAGAGTCAGTGCTCCGAGGTTGGCAGCTCTCTGCTGCTTGCTTCAGTCACACTGAGATCAACTCATTTCACAGAGAAGTGCTCTGATTTACTCTGTGTGTGTTTGTGTGATCAGTGGGCAGGATCACCTCCTCTCTGCACACATAATGTTGTTGATACGATGTTCCATGACCTTTTAAAAAGCTCACTGCCAGTGTTATCCGATTAGTATTTGCTATTATTTGAGGCTCAAAGCTAATACTGTCATATAAACACATTTGTTTTGCATTTTTAGGCCTTTATTTGACATGCCTTGACATCCACTCCAGTGACAGTATGTGTATACATGTTACTTTATTTCATTTCGTTTGTCTCTCTGTATTTGTGCATGTAACTTTGGTTAGTTAGTATTCATGCATATTGTTGGGTTAAAATATGTAAAGGCTTATATGAATTTCAAAGTGTGTCACCCTGACCTGGTTTGCAAGGCTGGTACACACATTTTCCTCTTTGGTTCTACAGAGGCCACTGGGGGCGGAATCTGTGACCTTAGATATATCCAACACTGATTAATATTTGACTCAGTTGAGTTGACTGAACTTGTTATTTTACTCTCTTTTAGCCTTTGGCTCGGAAGTTTCCAGAGGGAAAAGATTTACATTTGCATTTTAACATTTCAGGTATTCGGCAGACACACTATTCAACTGGGATTTAAGAGGCAGCAGCAGAATAAACTTTAAGCCCATAACTTAACTTTTAAAAAGGGTTGTATCAAGTACCATAACATGATTCTTTACAACAGGACCCTTTAATCCATCATTCCATTGATTCACCACCGTTACACTGCCATTCTGCTATCTAGGTTTGGTTGATGTGACAAAACATGGAGACCATGAAATTAAAATTTGTCAAGCATTGCTATCCCACATACTGTATCTTTGGTTGAAAGTCATCATGGGACATGTTGATTATTGATCACCAGGCTTTATGGCAATTGGATTTACATGATTTGTTTTGCATTTATGTAATGACAAGAAGTTACATTTTCTAAGAATGTATTACATGGTGATAAATACCACATACAATTACCATTAATCATCATCATCAATTATCATTGAAGATGTAATCAACATCACAATTCCTTACTTCCATCGATCCAGTGAAATCAAATCCATGACCTGTTCATTTCCTCCCTCACAGAACTAGAGTCAATATGTTGTCAGTGGATACAGACTGGTAATGGAACAATGATTAGTTTCATAATTTGTCAGGGGTTTTTCTGATTGCCACTTATCGTTAACAGATTTTAATCAACTAACAGCAGAGGCCACAGCAGAACACTCAGAGAGGCATAAAGGTAAGTAAAAAGTAACCCTACATTTTTCATGGCTATTAGAAAGCACTGGGCAAAATAATCACATTTTCACTTGAATGCACAACAAAGCAGCCAAAGGAATCACCTTTCGGGGCAATTTGTGAGGATGTTTGCCTGCCAAATTAGATATTGATTTTCTTCTCTTTGTTGCTCTCTTGACCTATCGTGTTGGCTCTCTTTCATCCATTGGCTTTCCTTCACCAGCCTCTCATTCCCTCTTCCTCACTCTCTTCTCACCTGCTTTCACCACACAACTTCTTTCACATCAACTCATCAACGTTTCTTATATTGTATATTGTCTAAATTTACTGAACATGCAAAACCTGTAAACAAGCTCCATCCACCTCTGAACAACTCATACTTTAATTTGCTTGCTTCACACGACAGCCATATTTGAATTATACCACATTCCATGTGGGTTGCCCTATTTTGGAGAACAGAGGCAAATTCAACCTGTCTTTTTTTGACAAAATTGTTATGCTTCATATCCCTGGAGGGCTGATAATGTGCAAGTTTTCTTTGAAACAGGGAATAGCAGGTTTGAGTGAGTAGTTTCTCCTCTGTGGTTGCAAATTAGCAACATGTGTGGTGTATTTTCTGCTTGGTTTAACCTTCAGCCCTCAGCCCAATCCGATTTTTTGCATTCATTAATAGCACTATCATTTATCAGTAGGGCTGTTTAAAAATCAACAAATCAACCGAAAAGGAGGAACTACTCAGTGAAATCAGCTTGTCTTTGGTAAGAAAAAAAGCCTGCAGACTTCTTGTCCTCCATGCACATAAACAGTGAGAGACCTTTGGATTTATTCTCTTTCCAGTGTGCATGGTATTACAGGTGCACATGGCCTCGTCACAATCTCTCTCCATCTGTTTTTCATCCTATATCTTTCTTCTTTTTAACCATCACAATCATCAGGTGTGTGTGTGTGTGTGTGTGTGTGTGTGAGAGAGAGAGAGAGAGAGAGAGATCAGTTAATCAAAGTGCTGTGTGTTAAGCTCCTGCATGCCAAGTATGCTTCCTCCAGGCACGCATGCATGCATGCACGCATGCATGCACACACGCACACATGCACACACACACACACACACACACACACACACACACACACACACACACACACACACACACACACACACACACTGCTGGCTGAAGTGTATCTCAGTAAATACATATATGAATTCTGTATATAGACTATTTTAATCCATCAGGCAAGTGTGACAGGCCTATTTCCTCGAGTCAGAGATGCTAATGGTTTTGGGGAATTCAAAGCAGACTCAATTTGTCACGTTCACATTGGTCCAGCTTGCATTACAAACCACTTCACTATAGCAAAGCCAAGCTGGGCGTCACGCATCTGAACATTACACCATATTCTTTTTTCTTTTTACTATATTTTCTTTAACGCAAGCATAGTCTATTTCTTTACTCTGTTATGTCTTGGCTATTTACATTTAGAAATGAGAATTATGCAGCATCACAGTATGACAATTGCTTTGATTGAAAGCTGCACTGAAAAGTGTCACTGTTGAAACCAGTATGCAACGTTTTGTAGATGAGAAGTGTATTGGTAGGCTGTCCTCATCTCCAGTATTTGGTCACACCCCTACACCCCTACTACACAATCTGTACTGTGCAGTTTTTAGGTGCCTAATAACTTTCCAATTCTATGTATTACTCAAATCATTCTTACCCACAAAAGGATAGCATGGGTCGATTATGCTAGCAGCTCATAACTGCCGACCATTTTGTTTCTTGCTAGGCAGCGACCTGCGAGGTGACAAGGTAAAGAGTGCCAAATTCCACAGGAGTAGACAGGTTGGGGTAGTGGATAGGTCAAACAAACACAGGACTTTCACTCAGGAGACTGGGGCTTGATGTTTTACTAACCCCAAATATTGTTGTTGCCTAAACTGAACTAGCTCCGTTTTACAACGTTTTACTACTGCGCCCGTTACGTTAAACACAGTGGTCACATGGTCACAGTCACATGATTAAACCGCCTTCCAATCTCCACTTTATAATGCAGCTTTCTGTTATAATTTAGCTGTCTCCGAAAAGTAACCCTGATGAAATTGTACTCCTCCAGAGCCACAGAAGACATTATGCAACTGTTTTCACACGCTAGTAAACTGTGTGAATCAATGGAGAAAGAATGCAGATCATTATTTCTTGAGAACACAAAGTACAGAACCAAACATTTACATTTTTTTAATAAACTGGTTCCCCTATGTATGTCTTGTAAAGCCTCTATTGGAATGTAATTTCTGAATTTGGCTGAGCATCATCACCTTAATGAGCCTTCACCATCTGCTATAGTTTCTGTTCACCTATTTGTACTCAATTTGATACTGTGCTTGTGAACCACTGAACCATTATAACCATTGCATAAGCTTGCGATGTCCTAATGAAGCCATCACTGCAAACCAACACTTAATTATAGCCGATGGCTTCTTAATGAAGTTGTTTTTTGGCCGTTTACTTTGTCCCTACATTCCTAGCCTTAAATCAAATCAGTCCATCAAAATAGAGCTGTGAAATAAATAGACAGGACGACAGATAGATTGCCTCACTTAGCCTGCTATTCCACTCCTCCACAAACAGTCAGAACCTCCTGTCACATCCCGCTGCACAACATCTCTTTGTCTTATTACTCACTTTTACGACTGGTTTCCTCTCTCCATCCTCCCTTTCTTTTTTGCCTCCTTCTCTCGATCAGGACATTATGAAGTTAAAATAAAAGCTCCAATGGAGCCGCCACAGAGCACGCACTTTCCAACTGCTGCTGTCTCCGAGACCAAATATATGAAAAAAAACACAGACTGATATAGACAAGCAATGTCCCGTGTCCTCAGAAATTGGATTCTCCTCCAACCTCCTCTCACTTCTGTGTCTCTCTTTGTTTCACCTATCAATAAAAATTAAAAACTAATGAAAAATGCAAAACTATAATAACCTTGCTAACTACTCTCCCCCAAAACCGGTTTTCCCATTTGCATTCACACTGGCCAAGTGGCTATAGGAACTGACCTTTTGTTATTCTAACACAGCCATCTAACCACCACAATAGTTGCTTTCCGACCAGAGGGGTTTTTGCAGTTCCTAGAACATAAAATTCCTAGAACCCTTTTTTTCTCGTCTTCCGACTGGACCAATTTAGGGATTTTTAAGTCCCTCTGGCCGCAGTTCCTGTAACTCTTTCAGCTCCTACTTCAGGCCAGGGTCTTTTCCCTTTTCAGCATATGAACCTAGGTGAACGAGGGTCAGGTTTCCGGTACAGACAGTACAATTTTAAAAATTTTCGCCATCTTATTCATCACTAATTTCACTTCTGACTTGCAAAAATTGATGCCGAATTGACAATTTGCTTCAAAGTTTTCGGAGTTGAGAAGCTCCATGAAGTGAGGCGACAGCCAGCAGGCGCCTGCCCCGGCCTCTAGCTCGTCGCTGGGCCAGTCATGCTCGGAGACCCCGCTGTGAGCTGGAGGTCTCTCAGACCGGTCTCGCCGGTTCGCTGTTGACGGTTCGTTTGTTTAAATATCACAACACACGTCCATCATAAGATTAACGGGAACCTGTGATTAACTGTCTTTTCAGAGTTAAACTCCACAAGCGTGTCCTGCGGCTCGCCGGCCGTCACACACACACAGTCACACACGTCCACAGCGCAGCAGGCAGAGGCGGGGGAGAGAGAGATACCCGTTTCTATTCGGGAGACTTGTTTAAATTATGACAAATATGCTATATACATTACATTTAGTATTTAGTTCATACTTTTTTTGGTGTATTTGTTTTCTGATTTTAACTCTATAAAGACCATTGCCATAGAGCGTTCGCCCCATGTTGGCTGAATCCTGCAGCCGTGCAGGGTTTGAATCCGACCGGCTGCCCTTTGATGCGTTTCATCCCCCATCTTTCTCCCTCTTTCATATCTATCCACTTTCAATAAAGGGAAAATCCCCCAAAAAATAATCTTAAAAAAAAAGCCG
The DNA here is from genome assembly GCF_031162955.1 of Sander vitreus. Taxonomy (NCBI): domain Eukaryota; kingdom Metazoa; phylum Chordata; class Actinopteri; order Perciformes; family Percidae; genus Sander; species Sander vitreus. Next base: position 23,999,626 of record NC_135871.1, read on the forward strand.
TTGCCGTGCTTGCATCATCCCTTACACCTCCTACCAGTGAGTCCCTTTGCCAGTGCAATTGGAAAAAACTGTTTTGGGGGAGAGTAGTTAGTAGATCTGTTTAGAAGTGGACTTTTCCTATAACTACGTTCCTGTAACTACTTGCTCGGAAAGCGGCTTATGTGGAAAAGGGAAAAGGGCAAAGACCCTGCCCTGAAGTAGGAGCTGAAAGAGTTACAGGAACTGTGGCCAGAGGAACTTAATAATCCCGAAATTGGTCCAGTTGGATCAGGAGAAAAAAAGGGTTCTAGGAACATTATGTTCTAGGAACTGCAAAAATCCCTCCGGTCGGAAAGCAGCTATATTTTAAACCCACTGAGGACCTTGTTGAAAGAGAAAGAAACTAAGTCTTCTCTCCGCCTCAGCGCGTCTCACGCCCTTCCTGTTCGATCACAGAAAGGCCGCGTGACGTGCTGGAAAAATATGCAGTTATTATTCTTTCACTTTCTCATTAAAGGATGAAAGTAGTTCCTTCATTAAAATAAAATGAACCTCCAATTTACTGTTTTTGCACTTAGACTCAACCTTTCTGCACTCTCTTTTAAGACAACATATGTCATCATTCATCTAAGGGGATGAGTTAACAGTACGAATGGATTTGTTTTTGAAAGGAGCGACAACATCTGGGGTTGACAAGCAACAATGCCTCATTTATTTATTTATTGTCATCTCTGCTGCTTGAGTTTTGTGCTGTTTTCTGATTAAATCTAAGAGGGCTATACTGATTAAGGCAGTTGTATATCCATAAGTAGTCTGTTGTATGCACAGGCTGCTAAGTGGCCATCTATGGAGACATTATTGTAATGTATTTGGTATGGACAAAAAGTCTGGTAGTGTGATTTGCATCTGGGAACAGTGACATTGTTCCTTGAGTGATTGTGTGTGTGTGTGTGTGTGTGTGTGTGTGTGAGAGAGAGAGAGAGAGAGAGAGAGAGAAAGGGAGAGATTGAGAGAGAGAGAGAAAACAAAACATACTCCTTATGCACTGTCAGCATGGAACTCTGACGCAGACACGATTCATATTTCATGTCATTCATTTTCATTGTCCAAGCTTGTGTGTATGTCAGCTCTTTCCATCCGCTATCCTGATATACATCACCCTCCATAATATGCCTGCAGAGACACTTTACAATCATGCTAATGTGCACAATACCAAATGTCAGAGAAAGGTCATTGCATTGTTATAGACTCCCACACATGAAAGGAAGGAAAAGTCTTTATTTGAAGTTGAGTGAACATGATTTCACCACTCATACTGTCGTCTGATTTATTGAACCATAATAAGATAAGACAAAAATGGTGTAAAGAAATGTGAAAATAGTTTGGTCGGAATTATCAGAAAAACAAAAGAAATGCTCTAACAAAGACCAAGACCAGATGGAGAAAAGTCTGTGTAGGTTCACGACCAAAACTTATGTTAACTCACGCATAAAGACAGTAATATGTATTAGTAATTTCCTTAAGATCCATAAAGCTTGCATATACATGGTTCTGTTTTATAAACCTCAATTACAGCAGAAGTGTGCAAATGTGCATAAGCCTTTTCACAGTAAAGTTAATAAAAATCTATACAGTAAATGCACTATTGATGGCTGTAGACTGTAATGAATGAAAGTAATTATACGCACATCACGTAAGTGCAAGGCTATGGTAAAAGGTAATGCCTGCAGACTTAGTAGAGACTATAATAAAATTAGAGTTAAACTCTCACCTTGTTTTTTATTGTCAGACTAACATATCATCCACTGTTAGTGCTGGAATACCGTGTTTGCACACACACACACACACACACACACACACACACACACACACACACACACACACACACACACACACACACACACACACTACTGTAGCTTAAATACACTGACTCTTGTTGACCCCTCTACATGTCTCAATTACTAACACACACACACACACACACACACACACACACACACACACACACACACACACACACACACACACACACACACACACACAGACTTTCTCAGATTGTGTGGCCACAGACCAAATATGCAAATGAGGTTTGCAAATATTCTAATTAGAAAAAGACCAGAGGGGCAGTGTGGGCGTCAGAGTGTTTGTGTCCAGCGAATACCCGGCACCAGGTGGGAGGAAGGAGGAGGTAATTCTGATCAAATGACCACAGTGTGAGACGAGGAGGCTAGTTCTGTAGTTTGTTGAAATGTTTCACTTTTAAGAGACACTATTATGACTCTTATAACATAAAAGCAAAGGTTTTGTCCATAAGGACCAGCAGCTCTATACCAACATTTTTATAATTGTTGAATGCCTAATTCTGTCTTAACGAATGGAATATTTAGGACCAAGGAATCACTAGTGTGATTGCCATAGTGATACAATTTAAAATTCAGCAAGCTTGTTATATATACAGGCAATTTTTTTATGCAAGGCTTTGTAGATCAATAAAATGCAGTGCTGCAGTGCTGTAATTGAATCGCTGCACCTCAGGACATACAGTATGAGAATCAGCCATGATCCACTGGTTCAGAAACTGGTTGAAACTGGCTTTGTGTTTCTCTCTTCTCATCTCTGTTCCATCAGGGAACCAGCAGATTTACACAGTCAGCAGTGTGGCTTTGGCCAAGATCAAACAGCGGCTCATCAGCCGTGTGTGTTTGTGTGATTTAAGCCTCTCGTGGGTGGGCACTTAAGCGTTGGTGTTTGAGTCGGTGCCTCTGAGCATCTCTGTGTGTGTGATTCTATTTGGTGAAGCCACTAGGTGATTACAAGTGTTATATTAACACATTGGAACTTCACTTCAGTTGTTCAGATCGTTAGCTGTTGTTGATCAGTTGTTTCCCAAACAGAAATGTATTCTATTTCATATTTAGATCTATTACCAACAGGAAGCTGGTTATAGATCTAAATATTGTGGTGGAAGTTTCTGTTCAGCAGGGAGGAATTTGGGTGAAGAAGAGACCTTGTTGAAACAAAATAAAGACAGGCTGCAAACTGGATTCAAAGTTTAGGTATTCGGTGGAAGGGTTTAATTATTTTCTCGAGAGAACAATCAAACAGTGAGCAAGAACAGCAATTCACAATGAACAATGAACAGAGTTACAAAGTGACAGCCGATCTGTGCCTCGCAACATATGCCAACTCCTTATATCCCATTTTCACAGCAGAAAACACGACCATGTTTGGAAAACATTCTAATCTTGAACACTGCTGTCTAAAACCGTCCCCGTACATCTGTCTAGTGCGTCAAAACGTCCTTCAATCAGAGTCGGGAATCTATCTGTCTCACAGATTGGTTCAGGCTCCAACCTGAGTTTTGGACAAACTGACCTTGCAGTATCTCTACAGACGCCTGTGCGTCGTTGCCATCTGCTTGTAGTAGAGAATACACAGGGTCATACCCTTTTCAGCTATCTTTAAACTGGAGGACTGTTTCAAGAAATATCTTTAGGAGATTTAGGAGACACATGTTTCAAAGGCATATTTAAGGATCTACTTATAATTAAAATTTACTCAATATATGAACAATTACGGTTAAGAAATCATGGTCTATGTAATTTTTCCATTACATTCCCTACTTTTGATTACAACCTTAATCATTACATACAAAAATTACTAAAGGAGACATGCAGGGGAGAAAAAACATTTCTGTGAGGGATCTAAAAACCCTCAAAGAAAAACATGACAATTGAAATGGATTTTAGCTGTCTCAACCCTACGGGATTTCGGAGGCAGAGTCTGAATCAGATTCGTCTCCTTTGTAGAAGGGCAACTTAAACAGATCAGGAATATAATCATTTACTTGCACTGCCTGGTATTGAACCCTCTCAAGAGCAAACAGATAGAATACATTATATATATATATATATATATACATAATACTAGTAATACTATAGTATATACTATATAATACTTTGTATATATATAAATTACTTGCAACAACAAAAGCAGCCATGATGTTCACTGTGATGGTTGACTTTGCTGAAGAAAGTTTATTGACTCTGCAATTTGCTTTTCATAGTACAGTAACTACTGACTACTATGACTACTATAGCGGAGTATAGTGTACAACTCATAGAAGATTTACCAACTTACCACAACCAATTGCTATTAGTAAACAATATGGATTTTTCTGTTTCAGTAACACCCTGTTTACATGTACATGGTTATTTTGAAAAACGGAGACATTTCCCTTTGTTCACTTCTGAAAATGATTCTTTCTAAAACCTCCGGCCAGAGTGGAGATCTTGGAAAACTTTGTTTGCACGTTTGCATGTAAACTGAGACAAACGGAGGTTTAGGCAGCTGAGGAAGTGAGGAAGAGAAGAGAGAGGAAGTGAGTCGTTGCTGTTGTTGCTATTTTCGGGATTCTGATTGGCTAACGTCGGCTTGAGCTTCGCGTTACACTGCCACCTACAGGTTTGGCATGCTCTTGACGGCATTGACGGCATATATACCCGGGTACGTGTAAACGAACACTTTTCTGAAAACCGACAGCTGTGCACGATGTTATTTTTGAAAACGGAAACAGTTTATGAAAATAGCCGGCCACGTGTAAACGTAGAATAAGACTGATGTTGAATTTGCACGCACGTTATGTAAACCTATAGGGACTGGACTTAGTGCCTCCGGCTGCCATTACAATAAATGCATGCCACTTGCAGTGTGTGTGTGTGTGTGTGTGTGTGTGTGTGTGTGTGTGTGTGTGTGTGTGTGTGTGAATGAGTGAGACCGCACAGTGAAATCTGGACTCGAATAATCTAATTTTAATTCAGTTTCCTAACAGCCAGTCTGAGTCATCCGGTCCTCACATCAAAATGACAGCTGCAGATATTTTGGATCCAGCTTTGAAAGAGCATATGCATGTAACGGGTGTCATTCATGCTCGTTTGGATGAGGATGGTTTAAGGCTGTCCAGTTAAGGCTGCAGTGTGATGCCTTTGAAGATGAAAGACAGCTGCATTGCTATATTTGCCTCTTTACACCACGGATGAACGCACACATTTTCGACAAAAATTGTCCATCATGACAGCAGACATAAAGTACATAATGAGTCTCTCTGCAAATGTTCTTTCAGATTATTTTTTTTCTGATGTGTGTATACACATTTGTAGATGAAGAATTTAAACTGAGGCAAACAACATACAGAGCTTGTTTGTTTAGCAAAGATGCATATTGGTTTGGACCCTGATCTTCCACAGTGACTTCACCTATGGTGAAATTCTTCACACTATTCCCGTAGTTTTTTATGATTTTAACCACTGTGTTTAGACATTGGTGTATGTCAAAAAAAAGGAAAACTTTACCGGCAGTACCGCAAATGCACAAAAATAAAAAGAAACATAGTGCCATTTCGGTTTGTGTACCGATCAATAACATGAGAGACTTTGGAGAGAGCCAGGCTACATGTTTCCCCCTGCTTCCAGTCTTTATGCTAAACTAGGCTAAATCTAGCTCCATATTAGACGTACAGAAAGTAGATTAACATTCTTCTTCTCATATTACTCTTTGCAAGAGAAAGTGTATTCCCCCACTTGCTAAGCAATTGCTTTAAGTTCTCAAAAAAATGAAGGTGAAGAATAGGAAAGGAGTAGGGTCTCTGGTGTAGAAGTAAATTTCAAATGTCCGCGGCTCAAGGCCAGGTTAACGGCGCGGACTTCACCGCTTGTTGCGACTGCTCGATAGCTCTTCTTATTTTTTTTTAAAGTACAACAAAGTTCAAAGAAGTCGTAAAAAGATCAAGGGAATCAGATGAGAAAAAGAGCTTTAATGTGCACAAAAGTAAATCAACACACAAGAAAGCCTGAGCAAGGTCCGGACAAAGCTTGCTAAAGATTTCTTTGTTCTGTAGCGTCTTATATTATGCCAAGATAGACTATCCCCCAGAAAAACCTTCCAATGACCACCTTCAGGACATGCGGTGTAACAATTATTGGCTACCTTTGAGTCTAAGACCCTCCTATTTTGGGGAATTTCCACTTGTTGAAGTCATAGAGGTTGATGTCTCTGAAGTTCATGCTTAGGACATGGGCAGGGGCTCCGCACCAGTCTTTCTGTCTGCGGCTGTGTCGCCTCTACTGAGAGGAGCTGCACAAGGGGGGAGAGTCTATGTGTAGCAGTGAGGAAGGCAGCCGCGGGAAGCACTGGGAGAGAGAAAGTCTGTGACTCCCACCAGGCAGACACATTGACGTCTCCTATCTATATGACATTGATACACGTTGTATATGTCCCCATAATTCAATTAAAAAACAGATTTATCATATTTTGCCACAACATTAGCTCACTGTTAGTTGTGCATGGTTAGGATTTCAGTTGAAATGGATACCACATCATCATCATCATTTCCCATGGTTTCCCTACCGTTCATGCATACCATCACTGAGCCCGTTAAGGCTATTTAAATGTGAGTGGGAGGTCCTTCAAGACACACTGAGTTGATGTATTGGATTGGTGTAGTGGGTGGTTAAATCAGGGGTTTCTTTCTCTCATGTAAAGCTCAAAGTAGGTCACAGTATTTCCCTCCACTTAAACCCAGTAGCAGCTTGTCAACTTATATATACTATATGCAGAGAGATTTGTTCAGTTTTAACAAGGGCAGTAGTAGGAGGCCAATCTCTCAGTTTAATATTTCACTTTACCCTCCTAACTGTTGACCAACAGGCTATGTTTAATCATTTGCTGATGATTAGAAATATAAACTGATGCTTAAAGTGCCCATATTGTGAAAAAAACACTTTTTCTGGGATTTGGGGTGTTATTTTGTGTCTCTGGTGCTTCCACACGCATACAAACTTTGAAAAAAATCCATCCATGCTGTTTTGAGTGAGATACGGTTTCTGACAGTGTCCTGCCTTCAGTCTCCGGGTGAGCTGTTCAAAATCGGCACGGCTTGTGACGTCACAAGCCGAAACAAGCTGGCTAACCGCAACCGTTAACGCTAGCATGCTCCTCGTTCTCAATAGCAAAGCACTGCTACAACACACACAAGTTCACCATAATCTACAAAAGAACTACTTACATGTGCGCCCTCATTTCGAAGTCTCCCAGCTAATCCTGCCTTGTAACTGACCGAAGTTGGAGAAACAGCCTTTCTTTTACTGTCTATGGAGCTAGCTAGCTGACATGATCTACATCTGAGCTACTGCGCATGTGCGAGTGCAATCAAAGATAGTACAGAAGAAGAAGAAGAAAAGAGGTCTCACTCTGTAGCTAAAACAGAGAGCAGATGAAAAGAGGATCTGCAGCAGTGAGAGAGAGCTGTGCAGTACAACAAAAATATGGTGTTTTTTGAAAATTAAACCATGTAAACCTATTCTGGTACAACCTTAAAATACAATTATGAACCTGAAAATGAGCATAATATGGGCGCTTTAAGAAATAAATACATTCAAATAATTAAAACACATATCAGCACCCTTTTTAAAATCAAAACTTAATAGAGACACAATGGATTCAGCACAATTGGGTGGTGAACGGCAAAGCTTGCCCTCCCTTCCCCTAAGCTGTAACCACTGACAGAGTACATCTGATCATATCTTTAGCTAAAATAAGTCATGATGCAGTCTCATTGTGAGACATAACAAAAAATAAATAATGACATTGCATATACAGCATATCAGTATCTGAATGATAGTGCAGTTTGATGACATCCTTGTTGATTCAGCCAGAGAGAGAGAATACAATAGATTAATTCATTTACTATATCAGCAACACATTTTCTGCTCTTAGACATTATTATTATGAAGCTAATAATACCGTTGACAACATCTCCTAACAGTATTAGCTTAGTCATTATATTTATTTTGTTCATCTACTAAAGTATGAGTATGTTTAAACATAAGAGCAAGAGGAATAATGGGAAGTGGAATTGATGTTTACGTCTCCTTAACTAAAATAGAAACAATTAATTAAAGGAAATATTTGGTTTGGCAGTACACGGCTGTCAATCTTTTCTGATAATAAGGCAGGTTGCTAACTGAGGGATTTGCTGAGGATTGTTGGCGTATTTTTTTAAATTTAAGATTGTAGATAATTCCTGTCACCTCCACTTTCATCACATGTCCCTATTAACACTGAACTAGATTTAATGGATGAAATAATCAGAAAATCGGGCTGTGCTGTTTCTCAAAAGGATGCTGAGCTGTAATGCAGCACGATGCAATTTAGATAACTGTTAATTCATTAAGGAGACAAATTATCACCTTGTTCTTTACAGTAATAGCTCCAATAATTAATTTAAAGTCCAAACAACAAATGAAAAGCACTGTCTGACAGTGCTGTTTGCTTATTTCATTATTGTTGGTAATGTGTAAAACTAATTTAAATGTGGTTGAGTGAAGGAGAGATGATAGATCGACGAGAAAGATGTTGTAGCGTGTGTATTCTGGGAAAAAGGAATCACATGATTGACATTTTATTTGAAGCAGACACAATGGGGAGAACTCCTCCTGCTGTGTGTGTCTGTGTGTTAACACCTCAGACTGTATCCCACTGTGAGTACAGTACATTCATGTCTGTATGCTTTGGGTGTAATTATTCTGCATGTGTCTGCATGTGTTCTGTGTGTGTGTGTGTGTGTGTGTGTGTGTGTGTGTTTTGAGCCTTGCTGTGTCTGCCTTGTTTGATTAAATGGACGGGAGACAGTACACACACACACACACACACACACACACCTGGCCAATTATCAGCAGGAAACATCCCATCTGGCTGCTGTCAAAACAACAGGCATCACAGGTCTTCACACTATATACTGTACTGTATACTTACACACATCCACAGATGCAGAGACCACACACACACAGCTACTGTCAGTACAGTAGCACAGACAGGGAGGTATTTATAAGCTGGTGATGCAATAATAGTTTCACCTTCCATCAACAAAACTTGAAAGGCTTTGCACACATACACACACACATACACACACACACACACACACACACACACACACACACACACACACACACACACACACACACACACACAATGAAGGCTGATGAAGCTTCATCAACAGGGCTCACAGGAATTCATTTTCACTGATCAATAGCTAGGACCTCATTCAGAGTCTTTGTGTTGTCACCATCAAAGTTTAGAAACTTTTCTCCCTTCAGTCTCCTCTCTTTTATCTGTATCTGCCCTCTGTGATCACACCTTCCAACTAGTTTCACCTGCTCAGTCTGCTTGAGGGAGAGAAGAGCTGGTGCTGATATTCTGCGTTCTCAAGGTGTACATGATCCATCAGTCATGAGAAATGCAGTCATTATTACAGTTCAGCTCTAGGTGGAAATAATGAACTCCAGCCAGGTTTTGGGTCGGTGTGTAAAATGAGCTTGTCAGCAAAGAGACAGTGGCCACATCTGGACATTTCATGCTGATAACACTTCAAAGTTGGTGCTGATTATAAATGTGATTTGTACATGACAACTGATCAACAAGTTGGACCAAGTCCGGTCCAATCTGTTGACTGTCGGGAGATAAAATAAGTCACAGTGGAAAATGTCACAGACACTTTGGATATAGTAAACAATTTATGAATCAAAAGCAAAATATCACATCTGGGGAATAGTAGGCTTGGACCCACAAGTGCAACGATGATGAACTGACAAGAGACAAAGAAAGCACAGAGATTACATTTTCAGGTGACAGGTGACATCATGATGATGAACAGGTGGAACACATCAGGGCAGAGCAGACAATCACAGAGGCGGGAAAACACAAGGCACGAAGTAAAACAAGACATGACACAGGAGAAACCGACACTACAAAGTAAAACAGGAAACTGAAGCATGAAACATACACGTGGATAGAACAAGGAAAAACAGAGAACACAGAAAGAACACGGGTAACATACAACCATTAACAAACAACAGGGAAACATTAACACACAGGGAATGAACAGACAACATAACAGGAAACTAACAAAACCCAGGATAACACGGTGGTAACAAGACAACGAGGACTGATAACACAAAGACAGGCTGGCAAGGGTGAGACATTCGGGGCAGGACTACAGAAATACATGCGGTAAACACAAGAACAAAGAACTCAAAAACTGTCACATGGTCTTAAAGCAATAAGCTAAAATTTCAAAGGCCAACTGGCCTAGAGCAAGACCGTGACACCGTATCTGTGAAAATGTTATGCGTCATATTTTGAAACAAATCATCCTCATTGTTACCACATTGTTTTTAGGGAAGTCAACATCTGGAGGTTTAGAAACATTGTGGTAAATATGGTTTATTAATTTCCATCATGTCATTCCTGCTTCAACCATAGCTTTTCTTTCTTTTTGCCCTCTTTGGAGGCCCTAATATTAACTTAATGCCCCCCCCCCTTCATTATTTTCACTCTTCTTCCTTCACCCATTTTATTTCTTTCAGAATCTTCTCCTTATAATTTATTTGCCCTCTTGCATGCCGTATCCCTCTTTCCTTGCAATATATACAATAGCCTACCTTTCTCTCACTCAGCATTGTTACATAAACATTTTCTAAACATTTTCATCCATCCTTCAAGTTTTATACTGTCTTTTACTGTAATCTTCCATCTTTCCATCATTCTTTCTTCCCAATACTCATTTGTGGTGGGTCATTTCCTCATTATTTTTATATTTCATATTTTGAAGTGACACATCGTCTTTCCTCCCAAACAATTTTGTGTCAGTGTGAATTATGTGAAGTCAATAATCTTTGGGCTTATGAATAGTGCATGATGTGGTGTATGTGTATTAGTTTGACTGGCGTCTGGGGAGATTGTGATGAAAAGGTGGCAATGTCCGTTGAATAATGCATGGTGTCAATGACCATTCATTTACACCAGTGATTACTGAGCAACATGTCAGCTCTCCTTAAAGGGGCTGTACTCAACAGTCAGAACATTAATATAGCTGCAAACAAATATTTACTATGTACAGTAGAGATATAGTGGAGTAATGACATCCTGAGGAGAGAATGAAGTCACACTTCCTCTTTGTGTGTTGTAATCTGATATTCTCTGTTCTGTGTTTTGATAGCCGTTCCAGCCCTGTGTGCATGTGAAAAAATGTAAGTATTTCACGTGGGGGACAGTCTGTGAGAGCCGTGTGGGGGCAATCCCAGCCTGCTGTTTTTTTTCAGTATGTTGAGTACAGCCAGGGACGGACTGGGACCAAAAATCGGCCCTGGCATTTTGGCCCAGACCGGCCCACCACATAAGATCACAAATACCACCCGTCCTTGTGCTCCCCTGAATATGTATACCAACTCCTACGCCTTAAAACTACTAATGTCATGTAATGAGTAGGCTAATCAAGAATCAGTGAGAGTTGACACATTACATATTTTTTTAAAAGTGACATTTATTAATAAAATAACACAGTATACTCCTCATGAATCATAAAACAAGCTATATATATATATATATATATATATTCTTTTATAATTTCATGAGTTTTTGTCTGCCAATGCAGATAGAAAAGCTACAATTCTCATTAAGAATGTTCGCATGATGTGCAACGTTTATCTAAGTTAAGGACACAAATGCACAAGCACAAGCTTAAGGTTTGATAAACCATAAGGTGGTGTTTTGCTTATTATTAAGATGTAGGCTACTTTATTGAATGAAAGGTAGGCTAATATAGCCTAATAATAATAAAACGGTGAGAACATCATCAATCAAGACTCAGATACACGTGCACTTAGCCAAACTAATGCAATCAGTTGCATGCCTACTTCTTTTATTGTTGTAGTGTTATCATCAACAGTTTGTCCACCACTCAGTTTTTGGCTCAGTTTTATCAAGGAGCAAAGTGTTTTAAGGGGAGTTGTGCTTACCGCAGGTTCTACCCTCACTTCCTCATCTCTGTCTCTCTCCTCTTGAGTCTCCTCCTCACTGTGCATTGCCACTGCCGCCGACACCGACACCACCACCACTATCATCAGCCATGGGAGCTGATGAAGGTCCTGCTACTGCCGAAAACATGTCTGTCAATTTGACACATTTGGCAGCTTCTGCCTGAAGGGCCTATTTCTTTTTCTCACGCAGCTTCTCTGCACCTCCTTTGCGTTTCTTCTCCATGCTCTCTATCACTATTCTAGCCTGGCAGATGCACACTGAAACTGCATGCAGTTCTCCTCCTGTCACTGTGTGTTTATCTTTCGTGCCGTGCACGTTACGGACTAGTCAATTTCATTGTGAAAGTAGGGGGTGTTTGTGTAGGGAGAGAAAACCTCTATGTGATATTTTTGACTAAAGTGTTTTGGGCCAGCCCAGTGTCAATTGAAAAAACAATGGGATCTATGCCTACCAAAAAGCACGTCGGCCCACGTCAGAAAGTGCCCGGTATGCCAGATGGCCAGTCCGCCCTTAAGAACAGCCCTTTTAAGTTTCCTGAGTCATGCATTCTCCTATAACCCTCTGAACTTAATTTATGTAGTTTACCTAAAGAAATAACCTGTGACCGGGTTAGCTCAGTTGGTAAAGCGGGCGCACATATGTAGAGGTTTACTCCTTGATGCAGCTGCCGCGGGTTCGACTCCGACCAGTGGCCCTTTGCTGCATGTCATTCCCCCTATCTCTCCCCTTTCATGTCTTAATCTGTCCTGTGAAAATAAAGGCCTAAAAATGCCCCAAAAAAGAACTTAGAAGTAACGTCACCCAACATCGCTTAGAGCACCTTTAAGGTATAGCCTTACTTAGTTGATTGCTGTGGGGACAGTGCAAACAGGACCTGCTAACAGGATTCTTTTGCAGGACTTTTTACTCACCAGAATGTAAGGAAATATAAGCAAAAATTAGGCCTCAATGTGAACTTGACTATTCCAAAAACTTGTAAATAAAGGAAGTGAAAACTGAGCAGAAAAAAGTCTGTTTAAAGGAAGAGAGGTTCCAGAAGTGCAGATAGAAAAACATGGTATTTTATTTATTGATGACATTCCATGCAAGATAAATCAACATTCTGATACTTTAATTATCTTCAACCTGGGATATTCAGTTTTTTCCAGGAGGATTTTGAGATGAAGTGCTGTGATTTGTATTATATATATGCATTATTTATGTTTGTAATATCCACTTTCCACCTACCTTCTGCTTTATTCATGCATGGATTATTGGATAATGGGCCTCTGGGCATAGACACATCCACAACCCCCACCATTTTTGACCACATGCATGTTATTCGTAAACATTCCACATATTCTTTGCTGTATGCACCACAGTGACTGCCGCTGTATAAGTACACTCGGGACCGGGTAGGGAGGAGGTTGGTCTGGATGGGATGGTCATAAAATAAAGCGCTTTCAAGCCAGGGACCGGAGAAAACAATAGACTTTTACCCAGGAAATGCTTGTTCCTTGGGACTCATGGCTATATATACCATTGAGGACACCGAGGTCTGGTCTGGACCTCAGTATTAACTGCCAAAAATAAACTTGTACAGCGCCAAGATATGACACGTTCCCCTGTCTGATCATCATCACCGTCATTGTTTGTGTGTGTGGTGGGTGACTGAGTAGGCGGTGTAGGGGATTATCTTGTCGTAACTATAAGATCTTTGGTCAACGAGGTGGTTTTTGGGAATAGTGTCAACAAACAGTCAGGACCCACGAAAAGCTTTCTTTTCTACTGGCTACAGCAAGTAAATAACGTAGGCAAATTAGTCAATTTAACTAGTAGAATTATATTTTTTTCAATGCCATTCATCTCCAGACACACATCTGACAAAAAGCTCCCTTGCTACATTAAAACAGTGCAGTGGCCAGTGATGCCATCTAATGTTAACGTAACGTTAGTTAGTTTTACTTGAGTGAACGTTAACATTACCTTATTTATGCTACAGCCCACTGACATGGTTTTGAAGCGGAACTCTGTAGCCGGCGTCACATGACTAGCAGGCGTTGCCTATGTTCGAAGAATATCATACGATTTAGTGTGCATACTTTTTCAGATGATATCGTACGAACCCGTTCATGAGAATGCTATAAAGGCAAATTTTGTACATTTAACTTCACTACAATTGTCTACAAGTGGCACTTTCTTGTGTCCATCCTCATTTTCTCCCTTCCTACCATCCTTCATCAATCCTATAATCTTCCTTCAAAATTCATTCTGTGTGTGTGTGTGTGTGTGTGTGTGTGTGTGTGTGTGTGTGTGTGTGTACAGCAGTGTGTTTAAGTGGGTGGTTATTGGTGTCTGCGGCACTGAACGGCTGCAAGCAGGCAATTCCTCTTCTGTCGCTGGAGTCTATTAAGTCTCCACCTTCTGTGCCCACTTTGTGTGTGTGTGTGTGTGTTTGTGTGTGTGTGTGTGTGTGTGTGTGTGTGTGTGTGTGTGTGTGTGTGTGTGTGTGTGTGTGGGCAGGTACTGTATGTTTTGGTGTGTGTTTTCTGACAAATGCATTTTACCGTTGCAAAGGTACAAGGGCACTTGGACCGAAGGGTACATTTGTTTGTTTGCTGGTGCATGTGTGCAAATGTCCTGTGTGTGGTCCTTCCTGTGCACTCAGGTGGGTTGTATGAACTGACAAGTATTTTTTAAGGCAGAGTTTGGAACCCTATGTTCCTTTCAAAATCACTTCTGCACAAACAAAAAAGTATAAAAATAACCAGATTTAGACAACAGCAGTGACATTGTGGCAACAACATGTGAAGATCCATGTCAAGCTATGTGATTATTGAAAGGTAGTTCACAATTGAGAATGACATCAAGATGAGGCAAAAGAAACCCACTTAGGGGGGAATGATGATGACTAACTTTACCTTTACTTATCGTATATACAAGTCACACTTCTTACTGTGTCCGCACTGAATTTTGTCATTAAATGTACATTGCTAATGCAGAAAATAGAATCGGTGTGAATCAATTTATTTTCATTGTGAATTAGAAAATGATCGGCCGGCCACCCGACACCCTATCTCAACTCAACTGACAGCCTGCAGGCCAGATGGCCATAAGTTGCGTATCACTGAGCTATGGTATGTAGTTGTTTGGTTGTTTTTGCCTATGGCTTTTAAATCACTGAAAACTCCCCAAGTAAAGAGTCGGCCACTGGCTGATTTACACGCTGCAGATTAGCACTTACTTAAATAAAATTCTGGCGTGAACACAAGCAGGAAAATGTCTGTGTTATGTTGTTATTTAAACTTGAGAAAAATAACTGTTTTATAAAAAAGCAACCAGAAGGCGATCAGGTCAGAGAAATGTGGTCTCACCAACATTAGATATTCAACCTTTGCCATCCCTTTGCTATAAACTGACTAGACAGGTCAGTACACATTAATGTTTTGTTTTTTTACATTGCATACTTTGATTTCAGGGTTATGTAATCTTTTGGGGTTGTACATGCGTGACTGCATAGTGCTGCTCTGTTTGCACACACATGCAGCTCATGTCTAGTACATGTTTCTTGTACTCTTCGTAAATTATGAGGACACTTGACTTTGTCTGACTGTGAGGACAAAGTGTGTGTGGGTGGAGGATGTACCACACACACACAAACACACACATTTTGATGACTTCCTCGCACTGACATCACTTGAACCACTGAAGAGTTGTGTCTGCTTTGTGTCTGTTCTTGTTTATCTGATATGGTGAACAGTTAGAGGACAGTTACATGGATATATTCAAAAGAAAAACAGTGTTTATTTTATGTGTGTGTGTGTGTGTGTGTGTGTGTGTGTGTGTGTGTGTGTGTGTGTGTGTATGTAAATCCTTTCATGCTTTCAATGAGCAATATTTGAATGGATGACGATACACTTGGCATATTTTATGAATGTGGATCATGAGCTTTATGTACAGATGCATTCGTAAAATTTCATTCCATTAACACTGTAGCTTTCCTAGAACCAATAAGCCCAAATGTATTATTCCTGGGCTAAGCTGCTGATTTAGCTCTTTTGCATTCAGTTGATCTTAACCTTTTTATGTGTCTTTACTTTGTAACTGATGCAACCTCAAGTGCAGTGCAATATATGAAATAAAAAATGACAAGTACACAAAAAAGACTCCTTGATGTAATAAGAGTAAATTTGTTACTTTCACCCTGAGGGTCTACAGTTAAATAATACCTGAAGATGTGACATAATGTATGTATATGCAATTGTCTTGTCCTCAAATATAATACAATGGGATGAAAAAATATATGTATATTGTCGTATCTGCGGGCCAATAAGGCACACAATAAATACAAGTGACTGATATGCAGAATTTCTGGCAACTTTAGTGTCATATAATGTAGTGAGACAAACAGACAAAAAGAAGATAGAAAGGACTGAGTTGTAGTAACTGAGGTTAGATTATTGTGTGCGCTGAGAAATGAGCCAGCCCTGGCTGGATGGATGAAACTGATAATCAGGACCTGCTTCACAGTCTTTCAAAGTTTCAGAACAATACTTTTGAATCGTTTGCTGTGTTGCAGACACGCTGTTGTAATATAGGTCCTGGAGTGATTGGAACCACCAACCCTGGCAGCTTTGGTGGCTCACGCTACCTGACGATTTACAGAAGCGAAGCAGATGAAAGTGTGAAGAAAATGAATGAAGACAGGGAGTGATGGGGTCAGTGAAACATTTGAAACTAGACATAGTACTTTAAAACATGTCAGTAACTGTATCAGCAAATCTGTCAAAACACGTCTTCGAATCAAAGTATGTGTCTGTGTGTGTGTCTGTGTCTGTGTGTGTGTGTGTGTGTGTGTGTGTGTGTGTGTGTGTATGTGCATAGGGCAACACAGTAGTGATCTTTACTAAAAGTGATATCGACCTCTTTACTTTCCAGTCTATATGTGTTCTTTTTACTTATGTAGGTTTGTGTGTGTGTGTGTGTGTGTGTGTGTGTGTGTGTGTGTGTGTGTGTGTGTGTGTGTGTGTGTAGTTAGGGTTGTAGGCCACTGAATGAGAAGATGGATTATTGATCCACAACTTCTACAAAGGATAGAAAAAGCAACCCAAAGCTCCATCTTCATTCAGCCTGAACACACACACACACACACACACACACACACACACACACACACACACACACACACACCAGTAAAACAGAAGAGGTTTAGATTCAATAAAGCCAGACGACTTAGCTTTTCTGTGTCAATCTTGTCAGTGGGTTGTGATGATTTCTGAAATAATTCATGAAGAAAAGGAGGGCAAATGCAGGAGATGGATATTAAATGGCAGCAATGACAAATTCAGGGCTCCAATCTAATATACTTCCTCCTCAGCAAACATATGATTTGTTTTACAGCGCTTGACAGGATGTTTCTTGAGACATCCTTTACAGACTTGATTAAATACAGAATTTCACCCTTTCTTCAATTTACTTTTCATCCGTCTCTCTACCTGTCTCATTACTTATCCCTCTTGCCTCAACTCCTTTTCTCGTATTCCCTTATTTCAAAAACAGCTACTTCTCCATAAACAACATAAAATCAAGGAGAGAGTTAACTTATCCTACTACAGATTTCCATTACATTTACGAAACAAATGTACGACAGAAAACAAAAATACCTACTATACATGGCAGAAAAAGTCTCCAACATTTTTTTGCCTGTGGGGTTCTGCACAATATCAATATTCAATACAGGAAGCATGTATTTTAGGTTTTCTTTTCTCTTTTAAAGTGTCGTTAATGGCCACAAGTGAACGATTTATTTCTGCCATTGACCGACATATTTCGGCTTGTTTTTTTCCAGCTTTTTTAAATATAGGTACACCTACATGTAGGCCTAAGAGATTGCAATATAAGCCTGTATTTTACTATTAGGACCAGGGCATACATATGTCAAGGATGTATAAATTGAATAAACTTCAGCTGGAGTCTGATTTACTATGGCAACACTGTTGACTGCATCAGTGATCTCTTTTCATTCTGCATTCTTTCTACAGCCTTTAATACCAGTTTTCAGGCTGCCAAATAGTACACACGTTAGTGCAAATGAACCTGAGATATCAGGGTTTCAATCTCCACCTCTGAAAAGTGCCGCTTCTTAGCCGGATTGCTTAGCCGGTCGTAAATTGTAGGAGAGGCCTCAAAACCCTGAATATATTGGGACATGATATTTAAATTACGATCGTTTCCAGCCGCTGCATTTATCAACAAATGACCATTCTTAGGCTCTGATTGGTGTGATACGAATGTTTCATGAATCACACAAAATGTAAGATGATTTCTGCATTCATATCTGCGCTGGTTTCTATGTTAGGTTGATAAATGAGGGCGATTGACTATAGAGTCGCTACTCGCTCCGAAGCTAATCACCGCCACTCTCTCACTCGCTCTAACACACACTGTCCACGTGCACACACATGTCGGCCCTGCTATTAAAGATATCGACGCACACACCACATCCTTGTGTATATTAGTTTGGTGTTCTCTTGTTTCAGTGACTACGTTTACATGGACATAATATTCCAGTTTTTGCCCTTATTCCGAAAAAGATGATATTCCGACTAAGCTGTTTACATGGCTAATGAAAGCGAATAATGCACTAATATTCCCGTTTACATGTAGCGATACGTTAGCTATTATTTTTTCAAGTTTACCAGTGTTGTTGTTGGACCGTGCGAACACAGCATCCCTCTTTCATTCCTTCAACCAGCTTCTTGGAAAGGTTGGCGTAGAGATGTGTGCGCTTATCCAAAAACCTGTTGATATCCAAGTCTTTAATAATGTCTAATAGTAGCTGTGTTTCTCCTTCTCATCAGCCTTGCAAACTGTTGGCTGGTTGGTTTGTGTACAGCAACCATAGCAACGCACAGAGCTGATCGTAAGCTGTAAACAGGCAAGAGGCTGTACACTGTGGTAAAACCCCCGATTGAGACGCATATTCCGAATGCGCTGTATACATGTCCAAAGAATGCCTCTAAAACCCGAATAATACCGGAATATCCCACGTCTTAATCGGAAATACTATATTCGGAAAAAGGCCTTATTCTGAATACCCAACCAGAATATGCTTTTTACACGACCTGTATCAAATTCAGAATATTGTCATATTTGGAATAATAGTGGAATATTGGTGTCCATGTAAACATGCTCACTGTCAGATTGTCGGCTTTTGTTCCTGCCTCTCATTTTATCTTCCAGTGTTAGTGCTAGTGTTGTTGTTTTTTTGGATTCAGCCTTAAACAGTTTGCTTGTTGTTGTGTCAATCTGCCTGCTTCGTCTCTTGCATTTGGGTCCAAACCAGTTTTCTACCAACCGTGACAGCCCTTATACTTAAGCTAATTAAAGGTCCAGTGTGTAACGTTTTTAATTGTTTATTATCAAAATCTGTGTTGCCCATTCACAAACTTGTCCTTGTTCATGAATATTTCCAAGTATTCCTTTTGGCTTGAAATTTAACATTTGCATTTGCATGAACTGGGGTAGACGCTCCATATTCATGCGCCATCTTGAAGTACGTTAGACGGTAAGGGACATACAGGACATACTGCTCCGCCTTTCGCGTTTTCGCTGTCACATGATAAACTCACAGGTGCTGCTAATGGGTATCGTCACTTCCCGGCCCCGACAAGTTTGAAGATGGAAACATGGAGGACCACACGTATTCAAAACCAAAATTTCAGGAACAGGAGTCTTCTTTTTCACCCAGAAAAAGAAAAAAGATATTGAAAAGAGAAGAGACCGGCTTTTTGAAGCGTGAAGGCTACCGTAGATGTAATACGTACTTTGAACTGCATGCCGCGAGAGAGTTGATTGTGATATATGATCTCAACGCTAGATGGGAGATATTGGGCCGTTAAGAACCAGTTTTGGGTACATCTACCTCTGGATATGCATTTTTTTTGTACCCTATCGGAATCACATTCTTACCTTCTATGTGTTAAAGTGCATTTATGAGAAAAATCTTCAGACATCAATTGCATTTCATTCCTTTATTTATTTCAAATCAAGCATCACCAATTCTTATCTTCCACATTTGCTTATTTATGGAGACAGAATTAAGCAAACATTATTATGGGTTTTGCCGTGATATTTATTTACATAACATCTTCACATACAAACACTGCAGAATGTGAAGAAAAAAAACAATTCACATCATACGTTTTTAAATTTGAATATTTAGAACATAAAGTCTGCTGTTTGTCAGGAAAACATGATTTGTGTGAGTCTGTGCTTTTGCATTACAGCTACTGACATGTTTGCTTTTACAAAAAAAAAAATAAAAAATAAGGATAGATTCAAGGCCATAGTTGTCAAGGTCACCCACCAAAACAGACACACATGCACACACAGACTGGAATGTGTTGGCCAATGACAGCTCCATTGTGAGAGCATGTGGCCTCTTTGTCTTTCTTTCCTGCTCCCTCTGTCTCTCTCTCTCTCTACCTCCCTCATTTACAACTGTCCGATATCTCTCTCCTTGCACTCTCTCTCTCTCTCTCTCTCTCTCTCACTCTCTCTCCTTCTCTCTCACTTTCATTTTGCGAGGTTGTCTTCAAGGCTGTGTGCATCAGGCTCTACTAAACAGACTGCCACCGAGCAGCGCTCCCCTGTCACTGGAGCTTACCATGATGAATGAGAGAGAGAGAGAGAGAGGGAGGAAGGTGGACGAGGGGGGTTATCGGCCTGCCAAAAGGATGGGGTGGGGGGGAGAAATAAGAGGGCAACGAATCAGCATGAATGAAAGGATGAATGCAACTCACACATTCACAAACATTCATTAAGCAAGCTGCACATTCTCCACAAGGGGAAGCTATTAGTTACCAATTAGCTTTTCTTAACATTCATTATTCACGATGACACTGCTATGAACCAATAGCACAAATGCAGGGATTACAGGTGTAAACAAATATGAATGCATGATGCTCATATGAACAGTTTAAGAAACACCAGGGGAGCTAATTTGTTGATGGCTTATATGTGTTGTGTTGGTGAATGTGTTTCTTTTCTTATTTGCAGCTTTTTTGTTTTTTTAAATGCAACATATGCAAGTGGTTAGGATGTTTTCTTCATTTCTTAAAGAGATATTTTCCTGATTTAAATCCAGCTCCGTGTCATGGCATTGCTTCTGTGGCCGCAATGCACGGAGTGTGGAGCAGCCGAGGTCTGCCGACATCTGCCAGATGACGCGAAACACATCAATAAGGTCTGCTGCCCACACAAAGATGACAGACAGCTGGATTAAAATCGGCGAAGTATCGCTTTAAATTGCACTGTGTTCAGGTCTCATCACCACCATAATTGTAAGTGTGTTACCACAGCATCTTGTATCGCTAAAGCTGCATGGAAAGATATATGTTCTTGTATTTTCAATTGTGATATCCAAAAATGGTTGTGAACAAAAGGGGCAGAGAAGGACATGGTTGTTGTATTGTCATTAAATCCTAAATCATTTTGTTTGCTACAAACCAGTTTTAGTCAGTGAAATATCAAAAAGCATGTAGCATGTACTACAATGTTAAGTTTACTGAATTAAGGGAATGCAGAATGATCATATAACATTCAGGATGTGGGAGACAGAGCAGGTTTCATTACTAACTTCTCCAAATCATGAATGTTCTAGTAAAACCTGCTCAGCCTCAAGACATTTTCTGTCACAACCTTCAAGTAGGTTGTCAAGTCTGTTCCTTGGATGAATATGAAGAAAAGAAAAAGGGGAGGAGAGGAAAAGCAGTGTCAGCTCACATACATTTGTTACAAAGGCTCTGATTGCAAGTTGTGCACATTAAAAGCATTTAGCTGTTTATTTTGAGTGGGTTCTTTCTTCTGGATCAAAACTGCAATGCACACATTACTGTTAAATGTTCTTAAAGTGGATTTTTGCTACATCATTGCTCGGCAAAGTAAAGATGGAATTTTGGATGCATACATGATGGATGCAGAGTACATACAAAGACAAACTGACACAAGATCAATCAGACTAGACGTACAGTAGGACAGAGTCAGGGAAAATATTTCTGCGTAGATTCAAGGTTGATGATTATAATTGTACCAGCACACTGCAACGTCATATGGTGTGCAAAAACACCCTTACATCTGTTTTCTTTGTAATGTCACATACCAGTGTCAGGACCTACCATTGTCCTATTTCCTGGCTTCTTTACCTTATTAACATACCTTGACGTGCTACAGACAACAAACGATGCAATGGTACGCAACATAGTCAGTGTGTGTGTTTTTCACCCTTTCTTGTGTGAGGCCTCATCAGTTCTGATGAACGGCTTATGTCTAATTAAGCTAATGGATGAGCAGCAAAATGCCTTAAAATCTACAGCTCCAGTACTGTTCAGTGGTAACTTTTATTTTGAACTGTTAAAAAATGTGCTGTCCAAAGAATAGGATTATTATGTATATGAAAAAATACAGGATGTATAGCAAATACATTCCTAAAAGATAGGACATATTCAGGAAAGGAATAGATATAAATGATATGTAGAATGAATGCAACATAAATATAGTACAGATGCACTGTAAAAAGTGTTTAGTTGTATCAACTTAAAATAAGGAGTGAACTAGTTGCAAATATTATTTTGAGTTTTAACAACTCTTTCTGGCTTGTGCTGCCAATGTAATGATAATAGTTGAGGGTACAAAAATAAGTTGTCCCTCAATCTAATTCCCAAGTTCTTATAACAACTAAAATCAACAACAACCGACAACTATGCTAAGTCTTTACAACTAATTCCCAAGTTTTTATAAGAAGTAATATCAACTGGCAACTTAGCAGTTATAATAGTCAGAACAATGCAATGTTTCAAGTCCCTCGGACAAAACCTTTGTCCGTTTGTTGACACAACATGAAATAACATGTATTGCTGACACAAAATCAAAAAAACTTTTTTGCAGTGTGCAGAGTAGAAATATGCATAATAGAATGTCACCATGGTACACTTTCAAAACTCTGAAAAACAGCCCAATGAGAGAGGGCCATTCAACTGTAGTACTACTTTCACTGATGATTCAATCTGTAATCACTTGCATTCAAGATTTCCAGAATTTTAAATATTTTTTAAGATATTATCACACATACATGTTTACAGTATGTGTGCTTTTCGAAATACATTCAAACACGTAATATGCATGTATTTGCTTACAGAATCACTGACATCCTAATACACACTTGTTAAAGCACTACTACATCCATAAATTATATAATAAAACACTGTTATTCATTCTCACACACAATATAGGTGTCTCTCTTTCAAACCACACACTAACACAAATGATACGTGCACAAGTTAAAATTAGCATCAGTGTTTTCCTATCCATACAGGTGGGAAATCAGCCCAATCAGGGAAAGTGACTCGATGAAAACAGCACATTCATTTAATGAACGGCCAGAAATTATCACTAAAACTGAGAAATGATAATTAAAAGCTAAAATGAAAACTGACAGACAATGGAGAATAGGGAGTTCATGACCTCTTCCACATGCTAAACCAATCCCATTTCTATTCCTCACTCTGTTTAATATTCAAGAACATTCACTTTTGCCCACACAACATGCCCACATACACAGAATCAGTGCACGGAGAAAAACACCCTCAACCACAGGTATAGACATTAGAAAATATATAGAATCCGACAGTACAGTAATGACTCATAAAAGTCAAATTATAGTCTTCATATAGGCTAATGATTTTTTTAAATATTTAATGAGGGTAGGAAGCACAACTTGGACATCTTCTTAACACCTGTGAAACACAAACTACAAAATACAAAAAAATATAGAAACATTTTCAGTTCACGAGTCATCACATCATCACTCCATTAAGGATCCGCTCATGCCATAACAAACATAGTGTTCACTAATAAGAGTGCTATGTTCTGAATGGGATACATTAGTCTCGCTTTGCCAGACCATCCACACGCTGCGGAGCGGAGGAGGGTCTGGCTACTCCACACAGCATTGCGGGATGGGAGAAAAACGTGTTCCGGTTTATTGCCATTTCTTTAAACCAATCACAATCGTCGTGGGTGGTGCTAAGTGCCGGACGGAGCCGCTGCAAAATAGTTGTGCGAGAGAAAACTAGGATTGGACAGATAGTCTAGCTAGCTGTCTCAACTTACTATGCAGAGATCTGAGGAGCAGTTAACCATAGTCCTCATAAATCATGAGTTTAAAATTCAGAAAACAGGAAACAGAAATCGGTGAAAATACATGCATCTGGCCGAATTTCCTGCGGCACTGGAGCAATCCCGGAAGTGGAACGACAAGGATGTAGACTATGTCGTCAGTGTTTGTGTAATTACTCTCACTGCCAGAGGGGGGGAGACAAATGTTCCACACTCCAGCTTTAACATCAGAGCTGTAGACTTAAGACTTGGACTTGGCCTAACCCTAACGTCAAGACAGAAATTATGATTTAAGGACGTGAGATTTAACTTATCAAATCTTGACTGCTTGGAGACTTGACTTCCAAAGACTTGACATGGTAAAATTCTGGAGCTGTTAAAACATAAACAAGACAGACAGACAAACCCTGCATGATTAATTATTTGACATATACAGCTTAACACAGATTTGAAAGAAAAGAGTTCAGTTCAGCACACCTGCAAAACCTGCATCTTCACTTTTAGTTTGCCTCAGAAGAATTGGAAGACTGAACCAAGGTTTTGGAAGACTTGATTTGGACTTGCCCCAAAGACTTATAAACAACAAGGCTGTACATGACAATCCTGTCAGGTTAGGTGCCATTAAGGGGTCTGTATGTTTAAACAAAGTGCTTGTTTAATGGTCAAATGACGTCTGATACCCCTCTTCACACTTTTCGAAAACAATCTGACAATCATGCCCACTTCACACAGTGACTGGCCAAGTGTGAAAAAGTAAGAAAAAATGAAAGATTTCAACTTCTTTGGCTGTGTTTTATGAGTCACTAACTCAAGCATCAGTCTCTGATATAGATTAACACACATCTGCAAAGGTGAATCTACACAGATACACACTTGCAAAGAGATTGCCATGCACTCTCTCTGACTTACACATGTAGGTAAGCATAAGTATAGGTGAACACTGCAATGAACTCTGCCTCACTGTGCTCTCAGTTTGAGACAGGAACAGATTCATTTGAAATACCTACACAGCTTAAAAAATAATTAGCCCCCCTGCTCAATTGGAAAACACCTACAGCCCAATTCACTCTATTTCCTCTTCCCATGTCTCCACCCAGGTCCCAGACACCCGTTTTTTTGAAGACTCAAACTAAAAACCAAGTTCACATAAAAATATTAGAACAGAGAAGAGTTGTGGACATCTGTGAGTTTGTGTATTATGTTTTGTGGGATCAGCCGCAGTGCAGTATATCAAAAATCATCTATTAAAAATTGCATCAATGTACATCAAAACAGGCAGTTTGAACATACACCTAAAGGTGCTGACTGTCGGCAGAAAAGGCAGTCGGACTGATCAGTCGGGTCCCCGAGGTTCAAAAAGTGCCTGAGAACACACCGAAGAGACGCCAACATGAGTATACGCGCTGCGCATGCGTTTAACGTAATATGTCTCCATAGCAGCAGGTGGCGCTGCTCTGTATTGTTTCCATTAACAGTCTGATTGTTTCCCAGAAAATGAAAACCGGCAGCTGATTGGACGAACGCGTCACGTGGTTCTTTTTTCTCCGGAAATTCACAGCCAGACTGTCATGGCGGCTTGTTCAGAATACAATCTCATATTGTACTAAAATAGTTAAAATGTGTTTCTGAAAACATTTTAAGCGAGAAATAGGCCGTGCAGTTGCTGAATCTGTCTTCATTTCAGATTGACAAAGGTCAGTTTAAAAGATTTTTGTCAGATTTTGAGCGGCTCATCCGCTCGCCATTTCCGGGCGAGTCCCGACTGCCCTGTCTCCAGACTGAACATGTCGGGTCTGCCCAAATGAAGGCCGGCTCCTCCGATGGACGACGGCACGGGACACACCGAACAGACTCGAGTCACCGACCTCGCCAGACGGTCCGACGGCCGATTATCGGCTTGGTGTGTCTCCTCTATAATGGATGGGAAGTGAATGCTATCAAAGGATCTGATCACACCTATAGCTGCTTTTCTGTAGTTAAAGTATACTTTGTTTTGCAGTTGGTACATCAACTAGTCACATCACTCACAGGTATCAATGTTTTGGTAATCTGCCATCCTGCCACTTAAAGAGTTGAAGCAAATTATTATGAGTATTATGTATTTTGCTCTTCTTTCCGTGCCAGACATATTTTCACTTACTTTCGTTTGGCATAGGCGAGGGGTGGCACCTGCTTACAGGAGGCAGGACATGATGCAGGTTAGACTGCGGCCAGGTAGCCAGTTGGTACTTTGGTCATAAATAACCGAGTCTCTTGCCGTTCCTTGAATTTATCTGAGAAGTTTGGCTTCAGCCATTACCGACAGAAGTTCCTAAATCTTGTTGTCTCTACAGTTAGACATTTTTGTTGGCGTCTGTAAATCATTGATATCCCTTGAGGCCAGGCTTATTTTTTGTTATTTTATTCTACTGCAGTATAACAGAAAGTTGTAAATACACAGTAGGGATGTCTTTAGTAGATGGAAGCTGATGGAAAACACCAGAACTGATATAATTGGGTTGTGGCCACAGCATGTGCAACATATTTCAATCCATAAAGAGCAGTGAAGCAGCAGTTTCCAGTTCTGTGAGTCACGCTCTGGGGATTGAACCAACGACCTCCCAGTCACAAGCTTGCTTCTCTGAACTTTAGGGCACCACTGCCACTTTTGCAGTTTATCATTAAAGAAAAGCTTTGTTTCTTCTTTTTAGAATCATCACTTGTAGTCTGGACGGACGTCATTTTGTTGATTTATTGCTGTTTGTTGTGAATGAGATCTACTGTGTTAATGTTTGTTTTTAGTGTGCTGTAGCAGTGGAATATAATTTCTTGAGGACAATTAACTACCTAATGGACGATTCACGTGTGTGAGAGAACACACACACACACACACACACACACACACACACACACACACACACACACAAAGAAGATTGCTCCATTCTTCGAGTAATAAACCCACTTTGAGGTGGAAGAGAGCTAATTATAGCAGGTTTTAATTGCTTTCTGGCTTTAGAAGTAACTTCACTGGCAATTTCCCTCTGTTTCTGGCGATTGCTTCACTGTGGCATCAGTAAGCCAAAAGTTGTGTGTTTACCCATTCAAGTAAATGAATGGGTGCATCGATGTAGAAAAAAAAGGGTGAGTTTGGGACAGAGTCAAAGAGCCTCAGTGATGCCTATGCACGTGTGAGAGAGAAGTTAGAAACTAAAATTGTGATTGTGAGAAATTTGAGCCCTCAGTTGTCAACACTGCATTTAAATAGATGTTTAGAGACCAAGCGTGTTTCAAATTCACTTGTCAAACATTCTTGTCAAGTGATGAATAATAATTCATCGCGTCTGTGTTTTTGTTCTTTTGAAGATGATTGAAATTACATCAGAATTAGAGATGTTATTAGAGATGTTAGAGATGTTAGAGATGATACCAGTATCGGTATCGGCTCCGATACTGCCTAAAACGCTGGTATCGGTATCGGGAAGTACTGGAGTTTATGCACCGATCCGATACCACGTAATAAAGCCCTAAAGAAAAAATACGTTAAAGTAGTTTATTTATGTTCTTTTTCCGTTATAACTGACTGTCAAACTGCATAATAAAAGAACATTCTGTGGCATGTTTCACAAAGAGTTTAACCTGAGCCAGACCGACAACAAAGATAAGAAGAAAGAAATAATATCACATCCATACAGGGATAGTAGTATACAGTTGTTAAAACATAATAAAATATATGACACACTGGTATCGGCTCGGTACTCGGTATCGGCCGATACGCAAGTTCAGGTATCGGAATCGGTATCGGAAAGCAAAAAATGGTATCGGACCATCTCTAATCAGAATGTCCAAGAAAATAGTTGAAGTGGCAATTGCTGCCGGTGGTTAAATTGGGTATGCCTTGTACAAAACCATTTGGATTTCCCCCAAAAAATGTGAACACTTCCAATCCATCTCCCAAACTATATTCAAGCAAAGTATCGTTTTTTACATTCTTTAAAAACTATCAGCTATCAAGAAAATGGTTGTTTCCTTTATATCTCTACAAGTGTTGTTTTCGGGCCGTAATCCTTATGTAGAGGTTAACCATAAGTTGACCCCTCTGTTGTATATAAGCTACAAATATATAAATATATAAATAGCTACGCTGTCATTCAAATTTGTGCTATTCTGTCATTGCTCTACAATTTTTTTTTTAGATTCTCCCTTGATGGTTTTTGGCAGCTCTCATGGGATGATTAACCACAGATTTGAATTACAAAGTAAGACTGTACAGTTTGGCAATTTCTGGTACCAAGAAAAATAACTTACAAAATGTTGGTTTAGCAAACACTGACACTACATCCCACGTGAGTCAATAAAATGTACAAGTCACCCAAATGTAATAACAGAATACTCTTTTTGTCCACGCCCTCTAAAACACCACATAGCCGGGTTTTCTGATCTTTTCTGATTAACAAAAAACTGTTGTCTTGACAACGCATGATTAAGGTTTGAGCAGGTTAAGACACACGCTACTTGTTTAAGGTTAGGAAAATGTCATGGTTTGAGCTCAAAAAACGACTTTGTTAAAGGACCTTTGACCCTTATAGTTACAACAACAAACAGTTGGGGAATGAACAGGACAGTTAATACACTGTCACTTTGACCAATTTATAAGAATACCTTGGTATAATTACTGCAGACAGTTACGAGTGTAGGTACAGTACTGGAACAGAGCCCTTTCTTTCTTAATGCTGTAAAGCAATCCAACTGATTTCCAATGTGATTTACCTAGGAGTGAAGATCAATAACACAGCGGAGAGGCCCCAATGTTAAAAACTTAATTTGGAATTTTCTAGCACATTTTTAGGAGGGTGTAGAACTAAAACACTGCAATGCATAAACCCTCCAAGATGCTACAGGCACACAAATAGGGAAATAGCTTTTTAATACAAGCCAGTGGATCAGTAAAAAACATGTATGTGTGATCTTGAAGTAAATGGCTGTAAATGACACTACATAGTTTCCTGCATTTAGTTTAATGAGAGAAAAAATTGAAGGTGAAAAGGAGGGGGAGCAATGGGCTGAGTGGAGATGGGGCAACATGCAGTAAGGAAGGACTGAGACTGAAAAGACAGTGACACAGAAACAACAACACAGAGGAAGTAACACAGTGAACACCCATTTGGATTTGGTTCAGTGTTCAAGACTACTGAACCAGATGTAAAAACTGAGTTCGACAATAATTACATATAGCTGATACGACAAACTGCGACAAATCTGTGGCTTTTTTTTTTATATCAATCTAGATATCAGTCTGATAAGAATCATCCTGACATGGCATTGCACTTTACTACATTATTCAGCACCAAACTGACAAGCGCCGAAGCTTCTTCTTGGAACTCCAGAACAGAGGGAATTCATTACTGAAAAGGAACTTCTGACTCTGCATTCTGCATTCATTGTGAAAAGAGGCAATTCTAACAGTGCAAGCTTGAATAAGTAAGCTTTTGTTACAGTTACACTTTTTTTTTTTTTTTTACTCAAAGGGCTTTGCAGTTCACAAATCAACCATAGCTGCTAATAATGTCTAAATAATGACAGATTTGTAATGTTTTGCGGCAGGACAAAACAAATAATCCGGTGTAGTACAGTATCTGTTTTGAACATCCATCTTATCTAAAATGTTGTCCTTCTTGATACATATTCCTCATGAGGCAGACTATATTTTTGGACTTTGTTATTCAACAAGCTGGTTATGTCTGCACACTTGTTGCACACCAATTTATTTAAATTTTTTTATACATGTCCGTTACATTCAAGCCGTTGCCAAATGAGTTGATACAAAGCTTCTTAAGCCTATCAGCTCGCCAAAACTCTCTGTATTTCTCAGTATGGCAATGTTTATAAAATGGTTTAGTCCGGTGACTTTCACTAGTCTTGACTTGGCTACAAGCAACTACGGGGAGGAGGGGTGGGGGCGGTGCGTGATCACCGAAGGCTTGCGCATGTGGATGCAACGACAGTGTTGTTGTCAACGAGCTTCAAAATTAGCTTTACATGAACCATGCTGCATTGGAGACAAATTATAGCTGGCTAAAACCTGCATGCTGTCATGGTTTTATCGCCCTTGTCTTCCTTCACCTGGTTCCAAGTCCTCTGAATAGTCTCTGTAATTTCTATTCTAACTACCAATTAGTATCCTGAAGACCTCTCACGCTCAATTGCCCTTTCCCAAATTGATCCTAACTCACTAGCCGTTTATTACGGAGTGTCACTTAATATAACCCTCACAGCTGTAGAAGGAATTTCACATTAAGGAGGAGGGTTTTCCAACATGTAAACTGTGGGATGCACTCTGGGATGGAGGTATTGGAAAATGACGCACTAAACCTCCATGGGAACATGCAAACATAGGCAGAGTCAAACGGGTAAGTATGGAGGGTCTGGAATGAGATTCATCATCTGCCGTTGCCTCTGTGACATATTCTGTTGCCTGTTATCAGCCTGATATGTCTGCCTCCTGGTGCTATGTATTTCCGCCTGATTTCTGTCGTCCTGACTGTGGGCCTCAATTGTATACTATAAAACTGCCATTAACTACACCTGTCTTGTGTCCTGAGTTAAATAAACCTTATGCTCATTATGTGCACATAAGCCCTGGGGAAACTACCGAGACCTTGAAATCTTCTACCCTCATTGCTAACACAGTTAAGTGTGTGTAGTGTGTGATGCAGCAGCCTGTGTGCCATTAAGAGGAATGCTGAAAGAGCAGCCAGAATGTTTTTGAAAAAAAATACTGTGAACATTAACATTAATCCTACTAAATAAGACTCAAAAACAGTTAGCACAACAGTTAGGTGTCTGCTATCAGGTTTTTATTTATTTAAGTATTGTGTGCATTAGTTGCAAGATTTTGTGTGTTATAATTCCTCAGCCAAAGTAACATTACTGCAGCATATTTTCTCTGAGTGGTGTAATTGGCCCTCATTTATCAACCAAACGTAGAAACCAGCACAGATATGAGCGCAGAAATCATCTTACGACAGGCTTCACGTGTGATTCATGAAACGTTCGTATCACTCAGAGTGTAAGAATGGCCTTACATTGATAAATGCAGCGGCTGGAAACGATAGTAATTTAAATATCACGCCCCAATATATTCTGGGTTTTGAGGCCTCTCCTACAATTTACGACATGGCGAGACGTAATCCGGCTAAGAAGCGGAGCTTTTCAGAGGTGGAGATTGAAACCCTGATATCTCAGGTTCACTTGCACTAACTTTTCTAGATTTGGCAGCCTGAAAACTGGTATTAAAAGGCTGTAGAAAGAATGCAGAATGGAAAGAGATCACTGATGTAGTGAACAGTGTTGCCGTAGTAAATCAGACTCCAGCTGAAGTTTATTTAATTCATACATCCTTGACATATGTATGCTATAGTCCTAATAATCATATACAGGCTTATATTGCAATCTCTTAGGCCTATATGGTTTACCTATATTTAAATAAACACACAGTAGCAGAGTTTATGTCTTTTATTTTACTCGTGTTTTTTTCATGAGTCAGAACCAGGCAACAGCTGTGAGGGAGAGCGTGTGTCCTCCGCACCCCCCTGTGCTGCACCACCACCCTGACCCTGTCTCCTGACAGCAGACGGCTGGAAAAAACAAGCCGAAATAACTCGGTCAATGGCAGAAATGAATCGTTCACTTGTGGCCATTAACGACACTTTAA
Source organism: Sander vitreus (assembly GCF_031162955.1). Lineage (NCBI taxonomy): Eukaryota > Metazoa > Chordata > Actinopteri > Perciformes > Percidae > Sander > Sander vitreus. The sequence continues at coordinate 24,031,325 of NC_135871.1, forward strand.
AAGAGAAACGAAAACCTGAAGAATAAATAAAAATGTTGTGCATCGTCATGTATCCTGTATTGAGTAGGCTATCATTGCCAAACATAACATAACCTATACCTTTTAAAAGTGAGGAATAATATCCTGTCTCATTCGTATAGTCCCCAGTTGGGGCTGTGATGGACACTGCTCTCTGGGCATCGGGTCATCTGGCTCCAGAAGTCCACAGGCTAAAACAATGTTGCAGAATCTTTCTGCCGTGTATAGTAGGGTCCCCCCGCTGATGCAAGACCATGAGCCATCTGCCCTTAATCAATCCGATGGAGCGCTCCACCATGGCCCGTGCGCGTACGTGTGCACTGTTGTACCGGCGAATAGAGGTCTTTTAAAAGAGACAGATCTGCCATTGCTGATAAACTTTTTTTATGCTGCACCGCAAGTCCACACTGACTCGAAAACTTGCGTACACGAGTTCAGACCAGACGTGAGATTTTGTCGCAGCCTACGCTCACGTTCAAATTGATAAATGCCTTGCTTTGCGTAGGAATTGGCGTACGCCCGTCCTATGCCTGTTTTTGGTCGTACGCACGTTTCATAAATGAGGGCCAGTGAGTCTGCAGATGCACATCTGTTCAACGTGACGTTTCAACAAGAAGGAAGGAGCCTCATAATGTCACTGCTTATATAAACCACACTGTGCATCATTTAATGGAGCTTCATTCCTTAAGGTGCAGCATAAACAAAGGAGGTGTTGCTTGAAAAACACTTAACACTTAACTCAAGGGCGGTCTGATTACTAGCCTTGGTTTTGGGCTTTGAGCTGCACCATGGACTCGAATAAGATGCTCTTGTTGAAGAGAGGGAGACAGAGTGTACCTCCTCAAATTTAGTACTTATAAGGATGTTCAGTAACACTTTATAATAAGGGTACATAAATTATGAATTCATGCATGACTTCATTTATGAAAAAGCATGATATCATTCATGTAGTACTTTATGAACTAACAGTATTTTTCAAGGATCAATAGTATGTCATGCATGACTTAATGCAGGACCAATGTGTTTATTAATGCATAAATGAAGGTATGTTAATTTCATGATTTCGGATTTATTAATGATGTTCATGTCTTCTTGTTATAAGGTTCAGAGAACTGCGGACCCAAATGCAGAGACAGACAGGTAGTGTTGAGCTTGAGGATTTAATAACAATAAAGTCCATACCAAAACAAAAGGAGTCCTGGATCAGCAGGCAAAATACAAAAGCAAGAACAGGCAGAATCCCAAAAAACAAGAACAGGCAAAACACAGAAACAGTAGCAAGCGCTCCACTAACAGAGGTAAGCACGATACACAAAACAGCAACAATGATCTGACACAGACAAAAGATTACACAGAGACTAAATACACAAGTAAACGATCGTTAACAAGGGACAGGTGACACAAGGGCTGGGAAACAGGTGAAAGACATCAGACAATCACAAAGGCGGGAAAGCCAAAAGACAGGAAGAAAAACAAGACATGACCAGGGAGAAAAAACTGACTACAAAATAAAACAGGAAATGGAAAACCAACAGAAAACATGAAACCAACAAAAACACAGAAACTTGATGTAGGGACGAGACGTGACACTTGTTCAAAAAACTGACCAGTCACAGCAGTGTACATATATTCTGAAGAATTGTATTGTTGTAATCATGATTAACTAAACATTACTTCTTCATTACTATGTGTTTGTGGCCCTAGGATATGATTAATGGTGGCATAAAACTAAATGTATTAGAATTAAAGGAGTGGTTTAGTAAAATGATACAAAGGTCACTACATTTACATAAAATACAGTACACTGCAGATGCATTTTTATAGTTGCTTTATTCACAACTACATAATGCACTTAAACAGCAACAAGAACAATGCTCTCGCAAGTAGGATATTTATGAATTATACTTTTTACTAACTTTTGAGTGTCTGTACACCTGCAATTTCTTGATGAAATCCAAAATGATGATTCAATTTACATTTGTAACTTTTCAAAAAATATGATGATGATAAATCAGAAATCATGATGATTGAAATACCTTAATTGATTCATTAATTAACACATTGTTCCTGCATTAAGTCATGCATGATATACTATTAATCCTTATACATTAATAATAGTTCATGAAGTACTACATGAATGAATTCATGCTTTTTAATGCATGAAGTCATGCATGACTTTATGATCATTCATGTATTCTTATTAATGGATGTTCTATTGAAAAAGTAAAACAACTGTTATTACACATACAGTACTTAAAACATGAATGGTAGGTAGGTATGTGCACTGAATCTGATTGTATATATTATGCACTCAGGTTACCATGATAAAATACCTACTACCAGCAAGTAACATAAGATGTGTGTGTGTGTGTGTGTGTGTGTGTGTGTGTGTGTGTGTGTGTGTGTGTGTGTGTGTGTGTGTGTGTGTGTGTGTGTGTGTGTGTGTGTGTGTGTGTGTGTGTGTGTGTGTGTGTGTGTGTGTGTGTGTGTGTGTGTGTGTGTGTGTGTGTGCGTGTGCGTGTGTGTTGGCTCATTTAGCCAGTAATCTTTATTCTTCTCCATTTCTCTCTTCAGATGAGAAAGTAGTGTCCAGCTAGCAGCACTTAATGGAATTGGATATTATCAGATCTCACACACACACACACACACACACACACACACACACACACACACACACACACACCACCTTCTGCTACTACCCCTTTTATCCTGTCATCCATCTATACAACACAACACTGCATCAACTTGGGTTTAATTAGTCTAGTCTTATTCCCACACACACTTCTTGATCACTGACAAAATAAGCATTTACATTTCCCAGTAACGATAGAGTTTTCCAAAAGACAAATATATGGTATAATACAGCTAATATGAGTTTAGTTAGTTTCCTCCATTTTAGACTCACTGGCTTTCTCTGTTATGGCTCAGGCCTGTCAAGATGGTTTACAGGTTGTCAACAGTCAGTGTTGGAGAAGTTACTTTTAAAAAGTAGTGTTTGCTCGTTACTCGTTACTTCTTAAAAAAGTAATCTGTTACTTTACTTAGTTACCCGCTATGGAAAGTAACTTTTTACTTTACACATTACTTTTACGTTACTTTTAAAAGCAGGCGTCTCTGGCAGAGACTGAAGTTAATTATACAAAAACTATCTTTGACCATAAAGCCAATCTCTGGTTTATGGGTGAAGTGTCTGAACACTGCAGAATGGATTCTCTGCTCACAGAGTGACGGCCGATTCATTATGAATGAGTCCAGCGCAGGTTGAATGCACATTAGCTGTTAGTGTAAACTATGTAATGTCTGTATTGACTCACGCAGCCACGATGGTCCTTGCATTGTCGTAGACACATGCAGCCTCTTTTCTGGAAATCCTTGCGTTGTTGAGTGTATGTATGAGGTCATCTCCACCGCATCCATCTGTGAAGTTGTCAGCTTTGTGTCTGCCTGGCTCAGAGCGCCGTCCAGCAAAAAGCCACAAAGCTTAAAACGCTCTCAAAAGTTAACTTTGGCTGCTTCTCGCTTGCCATGATTACTCTGCTACCAGCCTCTGTCACGTCCTGTGTGGTGCTTGTGAGCACGCAGCTGAGAAGGCAGCGTCGCTGTCAAATCTATCCCTGGGAAAAGTAACGTTGCGGCGAATTGAAAAAGGAACTACGTTTCGTTACCAAATTTTCAGTAGTAGTGCAGTACACGTTACAGTAACGTAACTACTTTTTTCGGGTAAAAAGTAGTTACGTTAAACTTTTGAGTATCAAGTCTTATTGCTCTCCCTAAAGTTGAACTCAATATGAAAATAGAGCACAAAAAATTGAAGTGAATGAATGCTGATCCACATTTTTGCTGTTACAAATGCTGATGTGACCATGCCCTAACACCTGCAAATTTACAAGTGCTTTGCTGTTTTTAGATGCTTCTTACACCTGTCTGTTCACACACTGTGGCATATTATGTGACAAGTGGTCACACTGAGGAGATCCTCTCATTCACTGAGCCAAACTCGACCAGCAGTGGCCAGCTGGGGCCTTGTTTGTATCCCAACCCTCATATGGTGCCTCTCACCCTGAATAATTCTGGAAAAGTCCAACTCCTAACAAGGAGACCAGACTCGGCATGTTGTGCAACCAATTATAAATAAATGTACTTAGTTTGAAATCCCACACCACCTCCTGGGACTGGATCCAGGAAAGGGACCGTGTTTCCCTAAATGATGGGGATGAGTGCTTTCCTAAAGGAATAAGTTAATCATTCTTTTGACTTGCCCCTCGCCTGGGACAAATTTGCCATGGGAAATCCTACTGAGAGCTAATGCTCCAGATAATACAGCTGCACGCAGGCACACAAGCCCCTTCACTTGGTTAACTGTGATTCCAGAAGAGTTGTTCAGAAGTGTCACCTCTTCAATCTGCTCCTTCCTGTCTTCCGTCTCCTGTCTTCAATCAGCCCCACTCGCTTTGCAGAACACCTCCCGTGAGACTACAGCATGCTGGTGGGAGAGAGATGGGAGATATGAGAGTGTGTGAGGGAGACACATACTCAGAGAATCATTTGGACAGCAACCGGACATGTACAAAAGATGGATACAAGCATAAAGTACATGCTCATGCAGAGAAAAGACGTCTTAAAGACAAAGACACAGAAAGGCAGTGGGGATGAGAAAGTGGGTAACATTAACAGAAGTCTCGTATTGCCAGACCTGAACTGCTACAACTATTATATCTAGTCATAGTTCCACTATCTTTATTGTTACTATAACTGCCACTGTTCATCATTCCAACTGCTATAATTATTATGAATCATAATTCTCTGTATTTATATATCTGTATCAGTGTCTGTGTCCAAACCGGCAGTGACAGATGCCATCCACAAAGAGCCAGGGTCTGTCCAAGGTTTCTGTCTAAAGGAAGTTTTCCTCACCACACAAGGTTTCTGCCTAAAAGGAAGTTTTTCCTCACCACTGACGCACCAAATGCTTGCTCGTGGGAAATTGTTGGGTCTTTGTAAATTATAGAGTGTGGTCTAGACCTACTCAATCTGTAAAGTGTCTTGAGATAACTGTTGTTATGATTTGATACTATAAATAAAATTGAAGTGTATTGAATTGAACAGTTGTCTGGTGTTTGGAGTCTGCGAGAAAGAGAGTTTTATTCACCTCTACTTGCCCCTAGATGCTGTCACAGCACAATCGTATTACTACAACACTGTGGGAAAATCATTACTTTGTGAATTTGTATGTTGTGCATGCTTGTTTGTGTATTTGCCTTTCCATTGTAAAAGTATCCCATATGCCTATGCAGCAGTGTGTGTGTGTGTTTACACCCAAAACAGTTTGCACGTATTCTCACTGTGTTTGCAGATCTCACACCAGCCCTTCTGACTGAACTCTTTGCCTCCCAGGAAATACGGCCTTGGCTGTTAATGTTATTTATTTGAATAAGACACACACACACACACACACACACACACACACACACACACACACACACACACACACTCATACCCATTATGTAGGCACATACACATATGCACGCAGCTTCATATCATGTACATCATGTATCATATACATGTACGTTTACAGTTACGTTTGCATATGATATAATGATGCACACACCTCACACACAAAAGATGAGAGCTGGAATGGGAGAAGCTATTATTTGAAAGCTACTTCCTACTGTGAAAATTAGTGATTTGAAAGAACAAGCATCCATATTTGCGAATCAATTAAAGGAGTTGCCTCTTTCACCAGGACAATGGAGATAATCATGAGACAAAAGTGTTTTGATCAACATATCCATTAATGTTGCAGCCTTTCTAGTGGTCTGTCATGTTGGGTAGCAGGATAATGTTAATGTCCTGCAATTTCTTTTTTCCGATAAGACATCTTTAGCTTTATCAATGGCCTTTTCCTCCCAAATAAGCCAAGCATAAACAATCTTTCTGTGATACTCCAGCTTTTTGGCACACCTTATACAACAGCAGCCCCCTTAAGTACTACTCCAGGGACACAAACACCCGTCTCCTGGGTGAAAGTCTTGTGTCTTGTGTTTGTGTGAGTGGAAGAAAACAGGTACTCTTAACAGTTTGATTAGATACTTCTCAAAATGATCTCCAGCTCACATATTCTGTTTTACTCAGAAATATGTCACATTACATAAACTAAAGATGCTGTAACGTATGTTTAACTGTGTAATTATTGTTGTACACGCAAGTTACACTAGCTTCAATGTGCAGAACAAATAACTACAAATATGAATAAAAAAAAAAACTTTGCAACCTGTTCAGTACAGTTTCTTTTTTATATACTGTAGAAAGTAGCCTATAAAAGAACAAATACTATAGCCTGTCTACTGTACATCACAAATGCCAGTCTTTGGCGTATGTTTAAACTCCGCTCAGCTAGACTAACTACCAGACCAAATGTCCCTTCCTGCTCTAAATCACTGAGCTGTAGTCAAATATCACCAAAAACTGAGGTTGTGTGCAAAACCCAAGAACCAGCGACACAAACTGAGACTGAACTACTGTATACTAGTGAGACTGTACAATTGTCGGTTAAATGTGTATTTATATATCTGAGTGTTCTCCCCTCTTTGTGTCTGTCTTAAGCTCTGTGTATGTTACTACTTCATTGTCACAGCCTTCATGTCCTGATGATGCTACATTCACCATCATTCTCAACAACCCTCTGTGTCTGACAGCTCAAAGCCTCTTCCTTCCCACCCTTAATGCCCAATCTTTCCACATGATAATGTGGTAAATAAAAAGGATGTCTGTAAACTACAGCACCAGATTATTACAGGGCAAGCCACCTATTGGCTGCAACTTTCTCACCTAACAGGGCTTCAAATGCAATTTAAGGTTGCCGACATGGAACCTTGCTCAAAAGTATGCTCAAGTGACCTTTGGGTATGACAAATTGGTTGAAATTATCTTGAAGTACTACGTCAAAGCCAAATGGACATGCTGTTTGATCTGAAAGACATATGTCTTCTCACCCAAGAGACGTCATCTGTTCTATTGAGTGGTGATGAGTACTGGGTGTTTTTATGGCTTCAGATGAATACTCCTGGTTGAATGGCAAAATACACAATAGCCAATTTCACTCAGTACTTCTAGATATACTTTAGAATGATTAATAATCTTTGAATGGCTTTCCAAGTGGCTGCCGCGGAAGTCAAGCTGTTTTAAAAATTGACTTCTTTCTCTAAAAGAAGCTCATTACCCACACCATAGGGTAGAGTACAATGGGGGAAAATAAGGTATAATAAGCTATTGTAATTGTTCTTGACCTTTCAATGTGTCAGTCAGGATCCAACATGTAATTGTAGCTCAAAATGGCTTTACTGGAAAGTTAGCCACCTCCTACTTTGACAAACTTTACTGAATCTTTTTCGGATACACATGTATGTTTAGAAAAGGCTTCAGACTGGAATAATGTGTGGGATTATCTGACTGCCTGGGAGACTACTTTCCTAACCTGCCTTCTATCCTAGGATTTAGGGAGTGAGAGATGATGAAGGTAGAAGAAAATAGTTTGATGCCCCCCAACTCTCTCTAACCTAAATCTCCACCAGCCCTACCCTCAGCTAGTATTAAATGTAGCTAATATCTTATGTTCAAGGCTGTATTTCACAGTGGTAAACATGGAAGATGAAAAAAAGTTTTTTTTAAATGTCATAATTAAAAAAAAATAAACATCTACATAATGTTCAGTTATGGGTCTTTGATTTCTTAACATTTTCTAAGCTTGTCCATCTTTCTACTGACTCTGCATGATGTGTGCTTTGGACACGCAAAAACATGTATCATATTAGCCCCAACTGACAGTTTTTGACTATTTAAAAAATGCTTACCACATTATGCAATACTGTATGTACACACACTGAAAAACATAGATCATATCAGTCAATTTTGTTGCTCACTTTATGCACGGCAAAAAAATACTGAAAGCAGAAACGTACATTCATTTTCACAGCTGACAGAATCAGTCTCCCTCTCATACATCACATCGGAACACTCAAATAGCCTGTCTGCGTCTTTAACAAACACACCAGAATCACACATCAGTGACACACAACCCATTTATTGAAGATATCTTCCACTGCCATAATGTGACAACATATATCTGCTTTTGGCAGCTATTGTATGCTTTGTTAGCTCTGACTCCGGTCCCTATGGATTAACATGTTATTAGCATTAGCCTTGGTACAGTATTGAGCTATTCATTACAGAGAAGACAGACTGCACCTGTTTCTTTATGTTTGTCTCGCGTGTTTTGTGTGTTTGATGTCATTTAATAACCTAATCCACACACTGTACGTACAGACACAATTTGTTTCACAAATAATGCCAGCAACCATGTGACTCCTATTGTAAAAAAAAGACCTGTATTATTAAGTGAATCAGGATCATGTCGTGCTTGTTATAAACAAACCAGAAAAAAAAAATCTGCCCTAAGGAAGCTTTATTCTGAAAAGCTCCTGATCTCTGGCAGACTGGGTTCACAGTCTGTCAGATTAAAGTTGACAAACCCTGACTTTAGCCTGGGGCTAGCATTACTCTCTTTGGGTGCAGAATTAGCTTCCACTTTGCCAGGTTAATGTTACATCAGTATCAGTTAACCCCGATCTAAATGATCCACTGTGAGCATGACTCAGATAACAATGTGCAAGCCTACTACAAATAGAAAAAAAGGTGAAAAAGAAAGTAGAAAAAAGTTGAATGCACCAACTTACACATTTTTACAAAAAGTAGCATCATCTCCAATTAAAGGCAGGGTTGGTAATGTTGAAAAGCCACTGGGGGACCATAGGCAGTCTGGGGGAACTCATATTAATGTTATAAAACCTCATAAAGTGAAATTTTCCTTTAACATTTTGCTGAAAGTACACATTTAAAATAGAAATGTGCATTTTTTTAATTAAAAGTGTATCAATGTTTTGAGTGTAAGGAGGACTACTCACCTATCTGAATAAATGTCAGTCCACAAATAATGAAACAAGCCTAACAAATCTATACATCTACAAATATTGCGCTACATATTTTCTCTTTTTCACTACACAAAGAGAAAAATAGGAAATTCAGAACAGTAAGCACTGTTAAATAATTGTTAAAGTAAAAGTGTTTTCATAATTGTTTTCTTTCATTGAAGAACCAGTGGGTGAAACTGATCTGTCCGGTATTTTGCTGCTGTGTAAGTGGATTGCAGGCTACAGCTAACAGCTTCTCTGGCTATGTGGGAGATAATGTGCTGGTGCAATATATCAGCACTAAGACATTACTGACCCCCCCAGTGCAAAACCCTATGCTACTGAATAAGTCATATTTTTATTATGTGAGGTCAGTCTGTCTGGGTTGTCTGAGAAATCCTAGTCTGTGGCCTTTGCTCCTTTAAATAGTTGTTTCTTGATATAAGATTCCTCCAGGGTACAGGTTTCATCAACTTGCGGTCACTTTCAGTGTTTGGAAAAAGTGGTCTGCTTCTGTATTAAAGTCGAATTGCCTTAAGTTTTTTTTGGGGGCAGTTCCTTCTGTGGTTTTTTACATAGTGTGGAGATAATCATTCCCCAAATTATCCTCAACCTTATTTATTTTGGCTTCCAGGGTATATCTTACATTCCTGTGGTGACATTGTACTAGTTTATCTTCTATAGCAATTTCGCTTCATCATCAGTCTAAACAAAGAAGGCTGTCTTGTGTTTGTGTGTGATTATTCTAGATATTATATTAATTGTATAGACCTAATGGTGCACTCTCTTCCTCAAACGTGTGTGAAACAGCAACACTACCCTATGAATAAGGGTGTATAACTCAGGTTGCCTATACATGCCCAATCAATGACATTTTGAAAATGATCCAAAAATATTTATGTGAGAGAGAGACCATTACATTTTAAATGTCTCTGTGTAAAAGGTGTGTAAGCAAAGGCACAGGCAGAGGAGGCAATTTTTATTTTAGAAGTTATTTGCTGTAGTTATGGCTGATACTGGGGCAGGGACATCAAAGAAAAAAATGAAATAAACGAAGAACAACTAAAAGCTAAAAAGGAAAGTGAAAGACAATGTGCGAAACCTGAGTCACACTCGGTCGGGCTTTCAACAGATGGAGACAATTACGGGATTGTAAATGATTCAAAACACACCCTGAATTGGCCCTCAGGTATATAATATGTCTATTTCATTCATAAAATAACTTAGCAGAATAAGCAGAATGTGGTTGTAGTCAGTAGCCAAACGTCCCCCTTCCATTTAGCGCAGACGTTTTATTCCTTTTAGTCCGTGTTTGTGTTGGGCTTCTGTGGGTTTCATGAAATGCGCTATATATAAATCCTAGTTATTATTACGTTGGTTACTACAACAAACTCTTAATGTTTTGGCTCCTGACACAGTGACAGTGATACCCGGTTTAGCTCACGATACATCCAAAGTAGGCTAAGTTACCGTCTGCAACACTTGAAATGCTACGACGCATCTGTAACATTATCTCTTATTGTAAATGAATGATTTTCTGTCTGAGCAAAACATTCATTGCAACTATATGACCTCCACGCTAACTCAGTAATATACAGTGGGTAACACAGCACCGTAAAGAAATTACCTCTACGACAGCAGGTGTGGTAAAAACACTATCGCTTTTGTCCAAAGCGGCCGCTGGAATCAACACAAACTAAAAGTTACATATAGCCACTTTAACCTAATCATCATCATTGTCTCTTGTTAGGGTGATTCACCTCACACATGCACACACACACAGTTTGACACAATGTTACAGTAACACCAATGTCATGCAAGCCATACTAGCCTGTGTGGGTGTGTAAGAGCAGTTCCTCTGCTTAGGCTGGCCTGTGGCATGCGTGCATGTGTGTGTGTGTGTGTGTGTGTGTGTGTGTGTGTGTGTGTGTGTTTGTGTTTTTAGGGCATGCAGTGACTCACGGAATCATTGCATGGTTTCCTACGGTAAATCCTTGTCTCGTCCGTCTGACAGATACAGATTTTAATCTCCTACCCTTCATCCCACTTTTTCGTCCCTCTTTTATCGTTCATTACACTTCCATTCAATTTTAATTCATTTGATATATGCTTTGTTTTTTTTCTAAGGGAATAACAACATAAAGCACTTAAAGTGTGAAAAAATAAAACCATACACGGTGACTGCCGACCACAAGCTCTGTAAAAAATGAAAACTTTCTTTGTGACAGGTTTCATTACAATCAAACTGTATTGCTTTTTTTGTTTTTCCTTTTCCTGTTTTCTTTCCATCTGGTTTTCTGCTTCTCTAACCTTCACTGTTTTCCATTCCTTACTCTTGCTTCTTCATATCACATCATCCCTCTTACCCTCACAACATCCATCCATGTTGCATGCCACCCTCCTTCTCTCTGCTCCACCTCTGCTTTCCTCATCAGCACTCTCACTATATGAGGCCACCCGGTCAAATGTGTACTGCTGAGCTGTGACACACACGCACGCACGCGTGCGCACACACACACACACACACACACACACACACACACACCCACACACACACAGAACAACAGGCTTAGAGGCTAAGGTGTAAAGACAAATAAGTGTGCATTTCAAAGACAATACAGTAGAGATACCACATAGAGCGGCAGACTGAACACATAAGTAGTTCTGTTTTTAGTAAGATGAAACTGTTTTAAAGAGAGGTATATATTCGTGGGAAGTATTATATATTGTATACTTTTAGAGAGGAAACCGTCTTAAGTTACAACTTAAATCTTACACCCAGGCCTTAGTAGGTGTAAAGGAATATTTTACATTTCCAGTATATTTGGAATCAGCCCATGATGATCTGCTTAGTTAGGATCAGCAATGACAGCCACCATAGCCAAACTAAACTAAACAACTAATAAACAACTAAACAGTGGGACTTAGAGAAACTCAACTGTCACTCACAGGACTAGCCAAACAAAACAGCATAAAAATGTCCATACTGTTTGATTAAGAGAAAGACCAAACACTAAATCAATGACACAAAATCTAGGCGAGAGAGTGTGACAGGAATTGAAGGTTACAGTTACATGTCTGAGTCAACTAAGCCACCCGGATGCAGCTTTTAGCCACTGCTAATGTGATCCCAGCCAGTGAGCTGGCTTAGTAGACATTGGCTTCTGGCAGATACAAAATGTAGTCCCAGGAGGTAAACTCTAAACTACTGAAGGCTTTGCAGAACATGTATTTCTGAAATTGCCATTAGGTTTTGTCTTCTCTTACCTGTAGAGTGCTGCTTTCAAACCATTTGTTGTACTGTAAAAATTATGTTTCTCAACCAATTTGTGATAAAACTCCAACCTGTAATTTCTGTCAAAGGACAAAAAGGAATTGAGACATGTTTCTCCAGGATACTGTAGCAGAAATTCAGACATTGTTCTGCAATAAAAAAAAAACATGTCTGCAACAGTTGCCAGGGCTGTACTGCTTTAAAGGAGAATTCCGGTCGATTTCAACATGTAGCTCTGTTGTTTGTAAATTTGGAGTGCTGTCAGTAGCGAGAAAAACAAAAACAATCGGTGTTGCCTACAGCGTGTTATCGTCCTGCTACAGTTTGCACCCAGGAGGCTGAAACAGGGCACGTTTTCAACGTGCTTTTAGCCTCTTAACATGTTTGAAATGTCATTAGAAGTGCCTACCCATGTGAAGTGATTCCTTCAGAGTGAACACGGTGAAACTGACTGCAGTACATGTGAAAGAAATGCATAAAAGTTGTGCTAATTCAGCTCTGTTTAGTTCTGGTGTTGAGACAGCAAGACTTAGGGACCGTCTACAAACTACAACACCAAAAAGACTAAATATAAAAATACAAAAATGTTTTCAAAAATAGGCATATGCTTATTCTTTAAAAGTAAGTGCTGTAGTACAACTAGCAGGAGACAAGTTATAATTGAGGTGCGTTTGGAGACACTACCTTATTTAATCATTAATACATATTTTTGTTGTATCTCTTTTCAGTGTTGTAGTTTGTAGACAGTCCCTAAGTCTTGCTGTCTCAACACCGGAACTAAACACAGCTGAATTCGCAAGACTTGTATGCATTTCTTTCACATCTATGCAGTCAGATTCACTGTGTTCACTCGGAAGGAATCACTTCACATGGGTAGGCACTTGTAATGACATTTCAAACATGTTAAGAGGCTAAACTTGCCCTGTTTCAGCCTCCTGGGTGCAAACTATAGCAGGAGGATAACACGCTGTAGGCAACACCGATTGTTTTTGTTTTTCTCGCTACTGACAGCACTCCAAATTTACAAACAACAGAGCTACATGTTGGAATGGACTGGAATTCTCCTTTAACTAAGCTGTAAGAAAAGAAGAGAAAAAATAGGATCTATTCTTTATCTACTTGTTCCTGTGCTGAAAATGAGATACTTTGTGCCTTATTTTAGAGTCAAGATCAATTTAAAGTATAATGCCAACCCACAATGTTCACTTCATGGTCTGGCAAAGTTCAGCAGGCATTTTTTTAAGCAACAATTTTATAGAAGCTGAAACAAGAGTTCACTTCATCACTCAGACATCAGCACAAGCCCTTTCTAAACCTGACTAGATGAATGCACCACTCTCTGGGCTGTCATCTGTCTTTACTTTTCAATTTCAAATATGGAAATGTCATGTCATTCTTTATTTCCTTGTTTTAGTCATTGTTCGAGACATTTTGGAGCTGCAAGAGACGGTAACTTACATCATTATCCTAACAATAAAGGTTGCTGACTGCTCCCACATGTATCTTGATTCTGGTTCAGTCAATATGAGTGGTTGTTTTCTGGCAACAACGAAGGTTTTTGAGATGTAGTCTGACTTTGCAAAGCCACAGTATCACACATATGTCACAACAGAAGTAAATTAGCCTGTAATACAGCGTATGATATCTCTTCAAATCTGAAGACAAAGCTACCTTTTATCCTACGTTTTTAAGGTATAGGTAAAATGTCACCAACCAATTAACTTTTCAGGAAGCTCAACCCCACCTACTGTACAGGTACTGACAATTTCAAACCTGACAAAGCCTCTTCCTGGGTTGAGTTGAGGTGGTAATGAGACAATAATGATGAGCCCTTTTACTACTTCTCATTAATCTGCTGGTGACTGGAAGCACAAGCAGATGGCTTTTATGAGGCTTGTTATTTCCCAGAGGACTTGGTCGTATTGACTGGGGCAGGATATGACATTCCTTTTATCACACTTTTAATGTGTATATCTGTGTGACATCTCCAGTGAAGAATAAGACAAACATTCCCAGCTCCCACCTGTGCAGCAATCATTAATAGATGCAACATGCATGAAGGTCTTTTACAATACCATTAAACATTTTCAATCTTCAATTAAGAGTTCTTGCTGTTTTGTTGACAACAAATGATACTGCTGGTCCATCAGTTTGTTTGTGGTGAAAACGGTGCCTATCAAGTGCATGGCCGTTTATTTTAATATCGGAGTAGAATCTAAGAGGTTATTCATCACTGTAATTATACAGTAGATAAAGCTGACATTGATGCAACAGGTGTGAGCTGTAGGCGAATGTTGCCAGCTGTACCGAGAGCACCTTTAAGGGCATTTGTAGCACTTGAAGATGCTACCAACTAACAAAAGCATGAGAAGATGTCCCTGATTACCTTCATTTTTTTCCCCTGCAGCAGCAAAAAATACAGCACAGCTGTGTTCTGTATTGTTTGAACATATATTTGACCATTGAGACAAATTTGAAACAGCTGGATCTTTGTGCCTCTAGCCTTCTACCAGGACGCGCTACAAACTGGAATTTTTGCCCATTTCAGTGCTCTGCTGTGTCTTGTTTCGACAGCTCTGGTTGTTCTCAAATCAGCCTTGTCTCTTTGGTTTTCCTCCCGCATGCCAGCTCTGATGTCGCTCCAGTGGAGGATCCTTCAGGGAGGCCAGACTGTCCCAGAGGCTGCCCCGGGCACAGTGACGACAACAGTGCTACTCTGCCAGCCAACAAGCTCCCCTCCTGGGAACCAAGATGCGCGTGCACACACACACACACACACACACACACACACACACACACACACACACACACACACACACACACACACACACACAGGCAGAGAACACAGACATTGTGGGACAGAGAAAAATTACACTACCAGGCTCGATAACATGCAGCTCACACAAAAAGCTCAGGCTGACATTCCCCTCACAGCAGTGTGACATGTAGAAGTGTCTCTCTCTTTGTTCAGTGCAAGCCATGAAGCAAAACCAGATAACTAAATTATACTAATTCATAGATACGGTGGACCACTAAAGGGGGTCAGCGATGAAATGATCAGCTACACAAAGTAGGGACATATTTGTGGCAATTGCACAGTATCCGGATTATACATTTTTTAAATGTGATTTGACTTTGTTCTGTATTCTACATTAGCCTTATGTAAAATGCAGTAATTGTGGTTATAGCTAGTTTTTTTGTAGTGGTTTATAGAAAATTATATTATAGCTTATATTACATAGCACACAGTATGAACTGCTTAGCAGAATCAACAATTGTTACAGTCAAAGAGTTCAATCAGTGCCTCTGACATGATTAAACATTATAACCCTAAAGGTAGTTTATTGCACGGATTGGATACTGACATTATATAAATGCATACATTTTATTCTGTCCACCACCATCATCATTATAGCTCAGCTCAGTTAACAGCTGCAATACAGAGGAAATCCAATATTAAAGCTGCACTATGATGATGATCATGAGCTTCATTATGAAAATGGGTCTTCTGCGAACCTTTAGCTCCCAATGTCAAGTAGTCATGTAAATATTACTATAGCATCCTTTCGTATTACGGAGCAAGCTCTCATTTTCTTATATAGAAATTATATCCTGTATTTTTTGTCCCCTTAAATTATTTAAATTTTAATAAAAGTCTCAGGAATCTCCCATAACCTTGTTTGCTTCTCAAGCAGACCTAAAAAAGATCCTGACCCCAAGGTTCAAAACCTCTGCTGTAGCTAAAACACTATGTTGATAATAAACCTTACGAACAATGATCAATGGCAACATGATGACTTTGAATTCATCATGTCTACATTCTGTTGACATGGTTACGTGCTATCCTTGATGTCATTGAAACTCATTTGCAGGTATTATACCAGACTAAAACCCCAGCCAAGGGGGGAGGATTTACAATTCAAACCATTTATCACAGCAATATGTTAAAAAAGGAAAAACGTGGCTGCCAGGGAGAACTGTTCAATAGAAAAAACAGAGGTGAAAGACTGTGACGGTGTTTTAGAGGATAAATCCAATCACCTTGAGAAACGTCATGGCAACTTCATGTTTGGTAAACCTGTTCATGCCACAGCTTTTCTGTCCCATCACGCTCATCCAGGATTCCCGTGTAGTGTGAAAAAGGTTTGGATAACATGTCCTGAAAAGCGTGTTTATGTGTACTTTCACGGGTGCAAAGAGTTTCCAAGCCTACAGATATGCAATGAAATCTCTGAAGGTTAATGGACCGATGTCACTGTACTCAGCATGTGTGTGAGCCCGGACAATTCCCGCACTCTTTGTGTCTGTGTAAACACTTGAAGACAAGATCTTACTTACTAGGCGTCTCTGGTGGCATGTTAGGTATCTATGACATGATCACACATACAAGTACGCAACTGCGAGTAAGGTGATAAAAGGTCAGAGACCATAGTTCTGTAAGAAAAACTTTTTTTTTGTTGTGTCTGTATCTGCTTCCTGTATGTAAAATGTCTCCTTCTTACTTTAATGATTTTAAGTCTCCCCTCCTGTGTGGCTGTTGGCTTTGTTATCAGCTGGAAGCAAAGTGAGCTACAACTGTTCTGGAGATATGAGAAAATTGAAACATAAACTTCATATTACAGATGGCTAATCTCGCAGTGGGATCCAGCCTTTTCAAATCTGGCAAAACATGAAAACAACATCTTGGCGTACACAATGATGAATTACTTCATCTTTAACACGCACGCACGCACACACACACACACACACACACACACATACACACACACACACACACACACACACACACACACACACACACACACACACACACACACACACACACACACCAAACCATTCCCTGTAGCTCTGGTTTGACAAAAGCTTTAATGATTTTGTTAAACGCTGCAGGTGCAGCTCTTGATAGCATATTATCCAAGTTCAGCCAAAACATCTTATCTGTAACTTTGAACATTTCTCTGTCGTGTTGGAAATGTTTCACAGCCCTGAGGTGGCAGCAATGAGATTGACATGGTACTAAAAATGTCACCACCACTTATATCAACTCCGTGTAATTTGCTTAAAAAAAAGACCTTTTACCTCTTTCATTCTGATAGCTTGTAGTCTCACTTTGCCAGACCATCCACATGCTGCCGAGTGGGAGGAGGGTCTGGCTACCCCACACAGCATTCCAGGATTGGGAAAAAAACATGCTCTGGATTATTGGCATTTCTTTAAAGGGGTGATAGAAGAATTATATAGGGTATTCCACACTGTTCCTTAAGGTCTCCTAATAGGGTATGTAACATTGGTTGGGCTGAAAATGGCCCGGGTGCTGTTCTATGGGCCCCAATGCAGCACTGTAATATAGGCCTAAATTTGGAACGAGAGCTTTTCTTCCAAATATGGTATGATCATGAATATTTAGATGAGCTGTGCTCTGATTGGTTGAGCGAAGCACATACACACACAGCGGAGACGAGACAGCAGAGGCCTCATATTTCAGACACTGCTGTCCGTTTCAGCAGAGCGCTGTTATCAAACAAACCCAGTCTGCTAACACACACACACACACACACAAAATTCCTTTTTTTTCTCAGTGGCAGCTTTCACACTGTCTGTTAACGTTCTAAACTACAGACATGTCCAGACACGCCCAGCCGCCGCTGGCTTCAAACTTCATTTCTGCCCCGACACATAAACTCATCTAATGTTACTGGCAGTGACACATGACAGGTGGCAGCCGCCGGCTGTCATGGCAGATTGTGGAGCTTCTCAAGTCCGACACTGTCATACCAAATTTGCAATTAGCCATACATTTTCGTAAAACGGCCCATATTTGAGCTTTACATAGTTGATTTCGCTCATAAAAAAGTCTCAGAAGGGAATTTAATAATAGCAGACGAACAATGTATAGAATTTCTGAGATCTGCGCGACCTAGATTAAGAACAATAACTGATCTCAGGTCAGTGGTGTATGTAAATTTTGGGGCGTGACAAAGGTAGAGACTAGAGCCAAATAAGGTACAGCCAACGAGTTGACGTCAACTATGAGCTTTGTTGAGATTCGCCCGTTTTCAGCAGCAGTTTCAAATTGTGAGATTTGCATAGCAAAGAGGTGTCAATGGGACTTTGAGGTACTATGTATGCCTATTTTACCCACCGAACTGTCGTAATTCAACTATGACAAGGTAAACTCGGTTTTGCATTCTATCACCCCTTTAAACCAATCACAATCGTCATGGGTGGCGCTAAGCTCCACACGGAGCTGCTGTAAAAAAGTTGTGCGAGAGAAAACTCAGATTGGACAGATAGTCTAGCTAGCTGTCTGGATTTACCCTGCAGAGATCTGAGGAGCAGTTAACCATAGTCCTCATAAATCCACCGGAGTTTAAAATTCCAACACAAAGAAAGCGGAAGGTAACGGGAAAATACATGCAACCGGCGGAATTTCCTGCGGTACTGGAGCAATTCTGGAAGTGGAACGTCAAGGATATAGACTAGATAGCTTGTAACAGCAGTTTGAATAAGGAATAAGGAAAGGCACAGAGAAAAAACAAAGAATAAAGCCATATTTGGTCAATTAAATAATGATTCACATAGGATATCTCTCATTGTTGTAGATCTGGTACAGAAATCACAAAAAAACGCTGTAGAAGTCTCTTAATCCTGGTATTAGTCAAACATATTGCAATATGACTCTCTCCAGCTTATTCTAAATGCTGATTTGAATTAGCAGTGACAGCTAAAATGACATCACCGCAATTCTGGTTTAAATAAAGAAGGAAGAGGGATGGAAAGAAGAAGAGCAAAAAGAGGGTCGGGGGACTTAGACATTATGTACTATAGTGTGTCTGACGCTGAGTCATCAAAGGGATATAGACAATGCTGAAGAATGGAAAACATACAGGCATACACTGGCATACCGGCACACAAACAAACACACACACACACACACACACACACACACACACACACACACACACACACACATTAATAACCTTACATTTACCTAAGACATGAACTGAGTGACCTAGCTGTAATTATGAGCATGCAGTATATTTCTGTAGCTGTGTTTGAGTTTATTCTCCTGCCATAGAACTGCTAGTATATGTCCTATTATATAACATATCACTGTAGTTTTTTGCTGAAGGATATCAGCGGGACACAGCACCCCTGCAGATGCACACTGCTGTGTCTTACAGTAGAGGTTTCCCAGCTAAACATACCTCTGTCATTGGGATAAACAAAACATTTACTTTAGCTTTTACTGTAATGCCACTGGACAATTCTGACGAAGGTCACTGGAAGTTCAAGATCATCATGTTAAAGAGATGGAGACATGGTTCGGGTTGATTTGGGGTATTTTGGTGCTGTTCTTTATTTCACATTTCATATTTGCAGACTCTTAACAATTACTGCAGCTTCACTATCCCCTCCGAGGTCTCTTTCTTTCTTTTTTTCTTCTTTTTTTAATTTCCTTTGCTACTTCTTGTTCTCAGTAATGATCTCTGGTCAGTAAATATATATTTATTTTGTTC
>NC_135871.1:24056102-24076102 GCF_031162955.1 Sander vitreus
GGATGCAAGACATAGACCCTCCTTCGTCCCAATTATCTCTGGAATAGTTTCCAAAGTCCTTTATGTTGCCCGTCATCCCCTCCCTTTGACACACACACACACACACACACACACACACACACACACACACACACACACACACACACAACCTTTTCCTAAACTGACACTTTAATTGGTCCTGAGCCACAGTGAGAAGGAGGGCTGACATGACACTTTGGCTAATGACATAGTCTGTCCTGTTGAGTAAGAATGGACACACACCCACGCACACTAATGAGGAACATGAGTCCTGTCTAAACTCCGACACTCAAAGAGGATCAAAGCCCTGAAGTTTCACTGAAATGAGAATGTTTTATTCACACTAATAAAGTTCAACTCGACAGATGTGTGTGCAATTCACACACAGAGTAGGGGGTCCTTTCACACACGCACCAGCACTGCAGCAGACTTCCTTATTCATTCCAATAAGACCTCTGTGCTGTGCTGGCGCAGCAAGGGACCCAGAAATGCAGACATAAGAAGGGGATTCTGGCTCAACTTGTTCAGTGTAATCTGGCAACCCACTGCGTTGGCCATTCAAATCTCACAAAACATGTTAAAAACCATGGTACAAGATGTACATTGTAATAACGTACTATTTTAACCAGACAGTGTACATGTTTGAGTAAATGTCTCTGTACAGGTATGATTATCAAACCTGGCAAGTTCAATATGACAACAAATCAGATTTCACATATGCACTATGGACAATTTCCCTTTCACATATGTAGCACACAACAGGAGATTGTCCATGTCAGATGTGATGATTTCACCGTTGGCCTTTACCAACAGAAGTTTCCAAATCTTGTCATCTCCTCAGTTAGACATTTCCGTTGTCGTCTTTGTGTAAATCACCCTTCTTATTAAGCCTTGGATGTTTGTTTTCTTCCGATTTTGCGCCAATAGAAAAGTCATCAATACGTCCACTCATTCGCTGTGAATACTCCGCACAATGAGCGGCTCTATTCTCACATGAGCTCAATAGGAGATTACACTGTCTTTATACTAGGGAGTTGGCTGGGTAAACTCTGTTTGATTTCTGATCCAGCTGATTCGGACATTTGCGTGTGCATGTGTGAAAGGGGCTGAAGACTCCAGGAAGTCACTGTGCCTGGCTGTTGTTTGACAAAAAATAGTTAAACAATGTACAAATTGTTGTTTTTACATTTATGTTTGTGTTCAGATTAAACAAACCAGATACATGTAAATAAGTAAGGTAGGCATTATTGTTGTATTTGTTTGGAGAGCACTAGGCTAGCTGCTAGCCCAAAGCTTTCAGTATTTATCCTAAAATGATCTAATCCAGGGTGGAATCTTTTCATCTAACTCTAAATAAATATAGCAAAAAAACATGTTTAAGCTCATAATTACCTCACCTACACAATTTGTTGTATTTCTGATGGTCTATTAGGGTTTTAGCTAAGAATGACTTTGAGGTAGACCTAGCCAAAATAACTAATTTTATCCAAAATATGTTGAATTTAAATCAAACGTGTCTTGCTGTTGGCTAACTGCCTAAGGCCCTCAGAAATGCCAGATCAGACTATTACTCATCATTAATAGAAGAAAATAAGAACAACCCAAGGTTTCTTTTCAGCACTGTAGCCAGGCTGACAGATAGCCACAGCTCTATTGAGCCATCTATTCCCCTAGCTCTTAGTAGTGATGACTTCATGAGTTTCTTTAATGATAAAATTATAACAATTAGGGATGAAATTCATCACCTTTTGCCCTTAACTTCAAACAGTTCACTTTTGAGTGCAGGAGTGCTAGAAAGAACGACAGGACCTGACATATACTTAGACTGCTTTTTTTCCGATAGACCATCAACAATTAATGCTAAAGGTCTTTTCAGCAAAGCCATCTACCTGTCTATTAGACCCCATCCCAACGAGGCTACTTAAAGAAGCGTTATCTGTGGTTAACACTTCATTACTAGATATGATCAATATGTCTTTATTAACAGGTTATGTACCACAGTCATTTAAAGTAGCTGTGATAAAACCTCTTCTGAAAAAACCCACCCTCGATCCTGACGTCTTAGCCAACTATAGACCTATATCTAACCTTCCCTTTCTCTCCAAGATCCTTGAGAAAGTAGTCGCTAATCAGTTATGTGATTTTCTACACAGCAATAGTCTATTTGAGGACTTTCAGTCAGGATTTAGAAAGCATCATAGCACAGAGACGGCACTGGTGAAAATTACTAACGACCTTCTAATTGCTGCTGACAAAGGACTTGTCTCCATACTTGTCTTATTAGATCTTAGTGCTGCATTCGACACTATTGACCATACCATCCTTTCACAGACACTGGAACATTTAGTTGGCATTAAAGGAATCGCACTAAGCTGGTTTAAGTCCTATTTCTCTGATCGATCTCAATTTGTTAATATCAATGATAAATCCTCCAAGTACGCTAAAGTCAGCCATGGCTTTCCTCAAGGCTCGGTGCTTGGACCAATTCTTTTCTCCTTGTATATGCTTCCTCTAGGCAATATTATTAGGAAACACTCAATTAACTTTCACTGATGACACCCAATTACACCTATCAATCAAGCCAGACGAGACCAGTCAGTTAGCCAAACTTCAAGTATGCATTAAAGATATCAAATCATGGATGACCTATAATTTCCTGATGTTAAACTCGAACAAAACTGAGGTTATTGTGCTGGGCCCTAAACACCTCCGAACATCTTTATCCCAAGATATAATTACTCTAGATGGCATTGCCATGGCCTCCAGCACTACTGTCAGAAATCTAGGAGTTATTTTTGATCAGGATATATCCTTTAACGCCCACTTAAAACAAACCTCAAGAACAGCCTTTTTTCACCTTCGTAACATTGCCAAAATTAGGAACATCCTGTCTCAAAACGATGCTGAAAAACTAGTACATGCATTTGTTACTTCCAGGCTGGATTATTGTAACTCCCTATTATCAGGATGCCCAAATACAACTCTTAGGACTCTCCAGCTGATCCAGAATGCTGCAGCGCGTGTTCTGACAAGAACTAAGAGGGGAGATCACATTTCTCCTGTGTTGGCTTCCTGTAACATCCAGGATTGAATTTAAAATACTTCTCCTGACCTACAAGGCTCTAAATGGTCAAGCACCATCATATCTTGAAGAGCTCATAGTACCTTATTGTCCCACTAGAGCACTGCGCTCCTAGAATGCAGAGTTACTTGTGGTTCCTAGAGTCTCTAAAAGTAGAATGGGAGCCAGAGCCTTTAGCTATCAGGCTCCTCTCCTGTGGAACCAGCTCCCAGTCTGGGTTCGGGGGGCAGACACCGTCACCACCTTTAAGAGTAAACTTAAAACTCTCCTCTTCGATAAAGCTTACAGTTAGGGAGTAAGGACTTGCAGCGTTCGCCTAGACCGGCGAGGGAAGGTGTGTAGGGGGAAGGTGTGTAGCCACAGTCACGACGCACCGCCTCCCTACCTCGGCTTCTCTTCATAGAAAGCCTACTATATTTAGGATATGAGGAGTTGCAGCGTACGCCTAGACCGGCGAGGATGGGTGTGTAGCCACAATCATGGCGCACCCCCACCCATCTCTGCTTCTCCTCACAGAAAGCTTACATATACTTAGGGAGTAATGAGTCGCAGCGTTAGCCTAGACCGGTGGGGGGAAGGAGTGTTGCCACAATCACGGAACACAGCCTCGCTATCTCCCCTTCTCTGCAGCTCTTAGTTATGCGGTTATAGTTCTAGACTACCGGGGTACCTCCTTGGACACACTGAGCTTTCTCTCCTCTCTCTTTCCATCTGTGTGTATTCGTGTCACAGAAATGCTTGTTACTAACATAGCTCCGGGGAGCTTATTCCCCGGAGTCCTTATGTTCTTTTTCCGCCCAGCATCAACATCTTGGATCATGATGGCACCTACTTCATGGTGGCAGCTGTCGCCGTGGTCCTGCCCTACGCCCTGCTGTGCCCTATTACACCCTGCTACGCACTGCAATGCCCCCGACCTGCTGTGCTCTACGACACCATGAACTATTATAACTATTACAATATCCTCATTGTGCCTATTATTGCCATTCTTCATCATACCCCCAACCGGCACCGTCAGACACCGCCTACCAAGAGCCTGGGTCTGTCCGAGGTTTCTTCCTAAAAGGGAGTTTTTCCTCGCCACTGTCTGACTTTTCAGTCAGTGCAAAAACCATAAGAAAGTAGAGTAGAACGGACATTGAACTGTTAGCCGTGGTCATATGACCAGTTTAAAAGAAGATTCCGCTTAGCACTGTGCATTGACTGTAGAAATAGAATGAGTTAGCCCACTACAACGATTACAATTCTGGCAATGGTACACATAAAAAGGGCCGCTGCTCTGACCATCCTGCATGCTATGTTGTTTCGACTGGTAATGTCCATTTTAGTCTCATTGTATTTTGTATGGCAAAAAAAAACCAAAGGTCACAATATGGGCAAATAAAGTGAGAAAATGCTTCAAACTTAGAAAACAAAAATACAACCATGAGCATTTTGTTATAGTAAGAAACAAAGGGACAGCATATACGTATGCCAGCGTATACAATATTATTTAATTTTCAGGTCAACTCTTTCCCTTCCTCCCAGGAAAGAGAAAACGATAGGTGTGTGCGTGTGTTTGTGTGTCACACTGTGGTGAAGGCTCGCCAGTTCCTTGTCCTGACACTTGTGTTTATTCTTAGATATTAGGCTGCTGGAAGGTACAAGAAACTGCAGGGAGGGTGAGCACACACGCACAACACGTACACACAGCCTACTGACAAAAAGACATGCACATACACTCACATGCACACTTACACAAAGAGTTCAGTGTTGTTTGTCAGCTCGCTGTCTATCATTGCGACAGAGCTGCCTCAGTCAAAACCAGTTCTCTTAACCCAAGGTCACCTTTTACTCACACACACACACACACACACACACACACACACAAACAGTTATCTTTAAGACCCAGACATCAGCTTCAGTAATCCAATACAAAATCTAACCCGTTCTCACTCCCAACTTGTCAAATAAGGCAACTTGGCACAAGGCACCCTTTGGGCCCACTTTGTTTTTCCAGTGCCATCCACACGGTGCCGCCCGCCTGCATCTGCCTGAATCCATGTGAATGCAACATTCAACATTTTTGAAATTTTTTAAGCTATTGTGCGTAGTGTCAGCCATCCCCATGAGGAATTCTAAGTAATGACAACAAAACTGTCGGCGTGTGATACATGATAAGCCTTCCGTGACCGCACAACAATTAGGATTTAAAAAAAACATGATGGACTCTTAGAGTTAATTATCTTCAATCGAGTTTCTGCACCACAATCTTCTGAACATACATACTGAGAAATACAGAGAGAGTTGTGTGGAGCTGATAGTCTTAATTAGCTTTGTATCAACTCATTTGGCAATGGCTTGAATGTAACGGATGTTTATTAATATCAAAAAGTTACACACTAAAGCTTTAAGCATTTTCTTTAAGTAGTCATACTTTAAGCTAGAAATTACATTCATTGCAATGTTCCACATATTTCATACATTTTGGGTATTTTTTAACTTTTAAAGTCAGCAGTTCAGCCTAACGTAAAAAAGCCAGCAATCCAGTCTTCATCATCAGCTTAAAAAAATGCCTTCTCCTTACATGTTGAAATCTATATCATATTCTATTTTCTCTGGCAGGCATCTGCATGTCCGGATGTGGCCAAGACATTCTAGTATTTGAAACACGGATTTTTCTTTAGGACACAAAAAAAGACCCAAATTTGGTAAGTAAAACACAACCTAATTGCATTTCCACTGTTCTCTTAGCAACTTAAAATGTCTTTATGGTCGCCAATTATTATCCTTTAACTGAAGTGACAGCAGTGACAAGAGGCGACGTGCAACATACTTTTCAGGAAGCAACAGGGTCAATGGGAAATTTTGGAACTTTGAGAAATAAGCTGCTGCACATACACTACGGGTCCAACAGTATGTGTACACCCTAACATTACACCCATTTCTGATAGTTAAACATCTCATTCCAAATCAATGGGCATTAACCCACTGCTATAACAGCCTCCACCTTTCTCTATTCTCTTTCTACAAGAGTTTGGAACCTGGCTGCAGTGATTTCTTCCCATTGAGATAAACGTTTGAAGCACACTATTGTCTAAAATGTATGCTAACATTATGATTTGCCTTAACTGAAACTAATGAACCTGTCACCCAAAACATTAAAAGCAGACCAAAAGTGCATGATGAATAACCGTGCCATATGTTTGGCCATATAGTGTAGCACCTTAACTGTTAATAGACCGTTTGCATGTAATCTGCTTCCCAAGTCTTCCTTTATTTCTCATTTTAACCCCTGTCTCCCTCCTACTCTACTTCTCTTTCTCTCCTTTGCTCTGGCATGATCAGTCATAAGTAGGGTGATTAGCAAGAAAGGGAGAGGGTGCGTGGGAGTGAATATGACAGAAAGATGGAGAGGGACAGAATGATGGAGACGAAGGGAGAACGAGCGAGTTGGAGTATGAGTGAAACATATTACAGTGGGTCTAAGCAGAGATTTATGTTGGCTAGAACTCATTACAGACGAACAGCAGATGAACAAAACGCTGGTGAGAGAGCTGGAAGAAAGCCATACATTATTCATCGAATTACTCACAGCTTTCACACTCCTATCTTCTCCTCCAACTTTTCCTTGATTTGGCTTTCAGTTCCTCCTCTTTCCTGAGCCATTTTTCTTTCTTTTACATATCCTTCATTTCTGCCCTTTATTAATTCTCCGTTTGTATCATTCTTTATTGTAATTGTCCTTGATACAAGGCACTTTGCAACCTTGTCATACACATGACATACACAACCACGCACAGATGCCTTTGTCAGACAGTCTCTTGGGATACTTGGATACCATGCTACAACCCCCCAAAACAGCAAATATCACAGAGAAGACTCACACAGTACATCCTGGATATGTGAGGACATTCCATTAACTCAGTAATTTCATATCTGCTTAACAGAAACATCACCCTCATACCCTGAAGAAAACCTTGTCCAAACTACTGTATGATTAGCCTTACTAATATTCCAAAGATGTCTCACAAACAGCACTCTAATATGATTACTTCTCCAGGCTTTCTGTCTTTTTGAGGACATTACATCAGTAGAAAATAATTAAAAACATGCATCACACACACAAACCACATCTAGGCCGACCTGAGACTTTGTCCGAGCACCCAGACGTATGCAGTGACACAGTTTGTTTCATGGCTGCCGACAGCGAGAGCCTCGCAGAGTAGATTACATCATCGCCCAGTCATCAGGGTGAGACTGGGTGTAAGCCTTTGGGATGGCATTGCAGAAGTTGCTTTTCACAAAAGCAGCCACACTTTCTTCCAAAATTAATAATAGTATTAGTTTCAGTAGTTTATTTTCAGTTTGATCAATATACAGTTGTAATCCAAACTACAGTTTGTACGTCGTATTTGTCATGTGTTCTCACTCTTCTCATAGAATCATCACATACACGTCTAACATATATTGATCAATATACACTTTGCTTTTAGCTGGATTTTGGTTACCAGCAACAGTATTACTGATAAATATAAATATATATATATATATATATATATATATATATATATATATATATATATGTATTCTGTATGCTACTTCATGGAATCGGAGATGGAGGGAAAAACAGCAGGGAGGATGGAGAAGGAAAGAATATACCCATGCATAGAAAACCTGTTAGGTAGCATGTTTTATTCTGGTTTGCCAGCATAAAGATGGCTGTGATAGATTTATAAAATGATTACGATGATGGAAACCTACAGTTTTTGTGTTGACTACAGGGCATGTGGCCACTGTAATCACACATGTTGTGACACAATGAACTTTTATTTTGGGACAAAGTCAAGGTTTTTTTTTACCTGTTGAAAATTTCCTGGTTATAAAAGAATGGTGTGATAACTAACATTTAAGTCACCTTGGTTAACTGGTTATTTGCCACTAGGATAATCACCTCACTCTATTACCTGTGTAAGGGGCACTTATAATCTAGAGTGAAGTGCTGCTTTTCTAAGGAACTTTTCAAAAGAGGAGAAGATACCAAAATAGTTTACTCAGAACATATAGCCGGCATTTATTAAACATCAATTATCCAACAGTATGACCTTGTTCCTCTTTTCTTTTGTAATGTCCTTTTAGTTGTGGAAATCAGTATTTCTCTTAGTTTTCAACCCTTTTCCACATCAGTTGAGAAAAGAACACAAAAAAAACTAATAAAATTACTCTGATGAAATAACCCCAAAATAATAAACCAAAGTCCATCTACCCGGGTAGTATGTTTTTTTTTTTTTTTATAGTGTGGTGAGATCTCACGCTTGTCTGTACGATGCAAAGACGAAATGGTGAGCAGTCCGTGTTGCAGGCAAGATGATCATCCACGCCCTCTGCTCCCCTGCCTCGCATCTCCAATGGCGAACCCGTCCAATGGAACTCTCTCTCTCTCTCTCTCTCTCTCTCTCTCTCTCTCTCTCTCAAATAATGCATAAAAAACAAACAAACAGGGAAATATTCAATTACTCTCTCAATAACTACCAGATCTGGGAATATAACTCTTATTCATGAATTGTGGTAGCTGAAATTCTTATTTTCACTACACACATGAAACTCAAGCACTAGCATACCAAGTATTAACATAGCTTCAACATAGCATGGAATAACACTTCAAATCATTAAACTCATGTTCAGCTCCGATTGATTTTTTTAACTTACGCAGTACACATATCAATACATTTTCACACAATGCATTAAACAACTGAATTAACAGCAAAACAATAGAGATAACTTTGCGTGCTTGACTCAGTAAACACATCTATCACGCTATGTCTGCTAGTAACACAACGACGAACACGTGTAAAACACTCACCAGAGAAAAAGAATAGAAGTAAATAAACTTGTCATAAGTTTGACTCTTTTTCTCTGCTTAGAAGTAGATTTGGTGGGAAAAACATTTTTTTTTCAAGTCTTATTTCTAACTTTCTTTCACTCAGTGTGGAAAATCTAAACATGGCTTCAGCTCACTTCTCTAAAAATCAGTGTAGCAGTTTTTCCCCCTATGCAGCGCCACCACTGCCACCTACTGGACAAATATTGTGTGCAAAGGAAATATAACTACAAGTAATCAAGAATACATTAATATTAGGGCTGTCAAACGATTAATTTTTTTTATCGCGATTAATCGCTGAATTTCTATAGTTAATCGCGATTAATCGCATATTTTATCACATGATTAAAATTATATTATTTTGAACAGTTTTTAAGTACATATTAACAATGGAAAGCAATTATTACCAGTGTATCTTGATTGGGAATCAAATGAATGCAAAGAAAGTTACTTTATGAACTTGATTTTAAGATTTGTAATTATTTATTTACTGTAAACAAAAGAAAAATGTGTGAATCTGTCGTTTTTGCACAATTCCTCCAAGTACCTAACTAAAAAACTAAAAATCCCTATCCTTACTAGAGTCAATATAGTGTTTAGTAACTCCTAAATAATGTTGATTACTCACTGACGTCCAGTGATCACCGGTTAATGAGACAGCGTTTGCAGCACCTTGCAGCAGTTCCAGTGTGGCTGCTTTCTCCGTGTGGTACAGGCTGTGTATCCGTGAAAACTACTGTCCCCCTCGACGGCAACGAGACAGGTCAGAACATGCCAGCCGTAGTACTTCTTTAAGACCCGAGTCCTCTACGATGCTGACAGGTCTGCAGTTAGTTGCCACCCGTTTCACAAGAGCTGTAGTCATTTTTGGGGATTTGGTTTCATCCACAGGTCGGCAAGTAGCACTCTCCAAAATAGTGCTTTGCCTGAGCGGGTAGCATGCTAGCGGGTAGCATCACGTTAACTATACTACTATGCTTAGCTCCGTAGGTGGTAGCTCAAGCTTGACGTGCGATTAAATCGCATTGCGATTAACGCGTTAACGCTGACAGCCCTAATTAATATGATATAATATTAAACTAGAAATAACCTAATCCTGTTTGTAGGCTATTTTCGAGTGGGTTACACCTGGTTAAGTAAGAATTATTTTTCTTTGTTGAATTCTCTGTGTTCCTACTCGACCTCCCTCTTCAAATAATATATTTATTTTAAAATGCTCTTGTGCAGATTAAACCCTTCCTGTCCTTTCAGTTGTTCTGCTGTTTATCCGTCTTGGCATTTCTCTGAGGCCAGCTGTCATTGACAAACAGGGACCCTTCAGCTACAGTATACAGAGGAGAAAAGAGACCAAACGAAGGTTGTTTCCACTATTTTCTTTCTCTCAGTGTCTACAGACGTTCTTTCTGCATGTCTTCTTTCAAGGTCACTGGGTGTTCACATCCTGTAGTTCTGTTGCTTTCTTGAGTCAGAACATATTGGACATATTATGATTGTAACACATTGTTATTGGCAGTCCATGAAAAGAGCCTGAATCACAAAAATATTGTTTACAATTGTATTTTTCCTCTGTTTTCTCTACTAAACCATAGCAGTCCTGACTGCAAATTGATCATGCATACTAATGGAAATGTCATCCTTGTGTCGCTGATTGTTACTTTCTTACGATAATTTATTCCATTGGGCATTCAAACTACTTTTCATTCAGCAGCTGTGTAGTCAGTCCTGAAATCATCTTTTTTTTGTACTTGTTCCTTGAAATGTCTGTGTTTTCTTAAGGTGACTGTAGTGATGATTAACAGTTCGAGGCCACAAGTTTATCACTGCTCCCTCATCAGTAGTATCACTGAATCAGCTTATGGGACTGACTAATCTGTTTTGGCACAACAAAACTGATTATTTCCAGAGTGCAAAAAACCAGCTCATTCTGTGCCCCAGGCAGATTACTTCAGCGATGGAAATATTACTTTAAAGAGACAAATTAAAGTTGTTATTCTTGTCAAAAGACATTAGTGCACATAGAATTTATACAGAACTGTATTTATCCTCTTTTTAAGAGTTGGGCTACATTACAGTGTATATATGTGTGATTAAGATGCAGTAAAATACAAATAAATAAATGGAACAAAGGTTTTGGTATGTGGCCTAAAATATCACACTAACCTTAATATGTTTGGTATACCAAATACAGTAAAATTTCAATCTCAGCCAACTTGTTGTAACCCTAAATAATGAATATCATGTTTGCTTACACTAAATATAAATACACTTCATAAATATATCCAGTGTTGGGGAAGTAACGGAATACATGTATTGTACATGCGTTACGTATTCAGAATACAAATTATGAGTAACTGTATTCCGTTACAGTTACAATTTAAATAGTTGATATTTAGAATACAGTTACTTTGTTAAAATCAATGGATTACATGACAATACTTCTCTGTTTCACGAGTTTATTCACTCTCGCAACTCCATGCATTTCCCAGAAGCCCCAATATGAAAAACGAAAAAATGAGCTATTTGCGTGATCACTGATAGAGGTAGAGATGGAACCGGAACCAGGGCCAGGGCAGGAATGTGTTTCTATCTTGGAAATTCAAACAGCATTTCACAGTAAAGAAAGAGGAAGAACGAAATATAACTGTGCAGTGCAGCCTCTGCTTGCCAGCAACCAACCTCCTTTCAGCATGCAAATTACTCCACCTCCAACCTGAAGAAGCATCTTAAAGTAATTTTTTTTTTTTAATTAGCCAAGGGTAGTCGTCTGCTGTAGTTTTAGTGGTCACCTTGCTATTTTATAGTTGACGTGCGACTTTACATTCTCCTATGTGCTGATTTACTAGCCCCACAGCCGTTGAAAGGCTGACTAGCCTCGTTTGACATGTTAGCTAACTTTAGCTAAAATTAGCTCATGGTAGCTTAGACTGCGGTTAGATTTTTGTAGTATGCAGTTCGGGACTACAAATACAAAAATCTGCTTGTTCAGGTACACATTCAGCCAGTTGGAACAGAAGAACACACCAGAATAGGCCTGTTTAGTAAGCTGTATGTGATGGCCGCATTACTACACTTATAAAATGCAATTCAATGTGGAAGTAATCCAAGTATTCTAATACTAATACTAATACGTTACAAATTACATTTTTGGGCATGTATTATGTATTCTGTAACAGAATACATTTTGAAAGTATCCTTCCCAATACTGAATATATCTTACCTTCATCAGGATGGCAAGTGATTTAACTACATCATTACAATGGCCTTCTGCCCAACGCCTCTTTGGCAGAGACTGTGTGATTGTCCAACCTTAATACAATACAACAATTGTAGGTGGCACAAATTAATTAATAATCGAGTAAACAGTGCAGACCGCACACACAGCACTCGGGCTGCAACGCATTCTCATGAACGGGTCGTAGGATATCGTACGAAAAGTAATACACACTAATACGTATGATATCATACGAAAACTAGGAGACCGCCAGCTGGTCACGTGACATCGGCTACAGAGCTCTGTACAACAGAGCGGCAGTTGCTAGGTGTTTAAGCCGCTACAGAGCTTCGTGGCACGGCTACAGATCTCCGTCACAGCTCGTCGTATCGGCGGCAGTTAGTAGATGTGTTTAGCCACTACAGAGCTCTGCGACACTGGCTACAGTGCTCCACATGGTGCTCCGCATTGTCAGGTCAGCTGAGTTGGTGGTTCAGTTACTTGAGAATAGGTGACTGTGAGCCGGGTACAGAGAACCGCAAGCTGCCGGTCGTTGGTGGTGGTTCAGTTACTCGAGAATAGGTGACTATGAGCCGGGTACAGAGCACCGCAACCTGCCGGTCATTTCAGCGGAGATTATGGTTATGTTTAGGAAAGAAAAAGTGAGCGTTATGCGGCAACGAAAGTTAACTTTTAGGCACCGAAACAGCTAATTAAGTTTAGGAAAAAGATTGTGGTTTTTTATTAAAACACTCCCAAGGAGCACGCATTTCCAAAATGCTAGCAGCTCTATAGGCAGTACTAAGGCCCAGTAGTGCTTTGAGCTACATCAGCATGCTAACATGCTCCCAGTGACACTTCTGTTCAGCACATAATGTTTACCATGTTCATATTTTCTGTGTTAGCATGCAACATATGCTAACATATGTTAAGTAACTCTAAACATAAAGTAGATGAGGATGATGGGAATGGCATCAGTTTTGCAGGTATGTAATCATAAACCACAGTTCAGACGAATTGATATTTTTAACTGAGGATAGTCGTAGAGCCGTCAAATAGTTGTTGAAACATTTCACAAAAAACCACAAACAACAACATCATGCTGGAGCTAGAGGAAATGTCATCAAAGTCTGCATAGGGAGGAAGTCGAGATGGATGGATGGGTCTACGAAACATCTGACTTTAACACTGGAGACCGCCCACAGTCAACGTTTTGTTTTTGTAAAAGCATGACCCTAATTGTTGATTAATAATAATAACCACGTGGTTATTATTGTCATCATGACGACAAAGGTCCCCTAACCTTAACAAAGTAGTCATTTTAAACCAAACCAAAATGATTCCCTCTTATAAATTGGGGAATGAGGTTGTATCATTATTGTGTTGTATCAGATGTTGATATAGACCAGCAAAACAGACATTTATTTATATGAAAATGCCACAGAGAATCAGAAGCAGAGAAGGTAAGAGGACCGTCTCCTGTTAGAGACAGACAGAAATAAAGAGTTAGTTACTAATACCGTACCTCATACGCTCACACACTTTCTCCATCTCTCTCTCTTAATCCATCTCTCTCTCTCTCATCATTACCCTTCACACTGATCTCTTTCCTCCCTCCAGCTTTCTCTCTTTCCACAGACTACTGCAGCACAAGGCATCCATCTACTACAGGAGGCACTTTGCCGCTCTGCTCCAATCTGTGTGTGTCTGTGTATGAAATTATTGCGTAATGGCTCTACAAAAGCACCAGGGGGGTTGGAAGGGTTTGAGGATTAAGCAGATT
Source organism: Sander vitreus (assembly GCF_031162955.1). Classification (NCBI taxonomy): domain Eukaryota; kingdom Metazoa; phylum Chordata; class Actinopteri; order Perciformes; family Percidae; genus Sander; species Sander vitreus. The sequence goes on from NC_135871.1 coordinate 24,070,057, forward strand.
TCACGTTTTTTTTTTCAAGTGGCTTGGTTCCAGTGTGTGGAGGCTTTGTTTAACTTCAACATCATCACTGCATCTGCTTCCGCTCACCAATCACATATATGGTATTTTCATTCATTTGTCAGTTCATCCATTTACGTCATGCGTCATGTGTAGGTTTTTCATTCAGCTATCCCATTCATCAGTCCATTCAGCCATGTATCTCCTCGCCTATCCATTAAATGAATAAGTACCCCTTTAATCCCTTATTATTTCAACCTACTCCATCGTTGCTTCTTTTCTGCCCTACTCCTGTAGTCTTATAAATATATGTGTGTGTGTGTGTGTGTGTGTGTGTGTGTATATATATATATATATATATATATATATATATATATATATACAACAGTAGGCGCTGAGGCAGAAAGCTCAGGCGTTTCCTTCGCCTTAAACCTTATTATGAGACATATATGGTGAGTGTTGAGCCATGATCCAAAAGGATACACAGAGAATAGAGGATTATAGCAGAGCGAAAGAAGAGTCAAGAGGAGTGGAAAACCATGGCTTGCATTTTTCATATTGTGCCTCCAACAGAAAGCTATTGTCCTCATTGCCTCAAGCCTCATAACGAAACATGTTAAGTAATCTGCTGTTCCAATTCTTTTTCACATGGTTATGATGCCTTTTGCCACCATCTGAACTTTGTCACACTAGATGTAAACGGCCAATATTAATCAATTCATTCATTGCAATTAGTGGTCCACACAAGGGGGTAAGCGAGCATCCGAAAAGCATACCTCCGATGGGGAGGTCCATAGGCTAACAAGCCATCACCTTCTGCTAGCATTCCATTGACTGCCATTCATTTTTGTGTCACTTTGACAGCGAATAACATTACATTTGAAGACTCTGTTTGTCCATTGTTTATTTCTAAGGAAACAAGACAATGTATAAAAGGCTCAATTACCTTGTATCTCACGTTATGGCCCCATAGAAGCCATCATAACCACGCAACTTTCTGTTGCACAATAAATACATTACCGTATAGTCAGGAGAAGCTTGCAGGCAATAGGGGGGGCCTGGAGGCATGCTGTCAAAATGACAAAAAAAATTATCAGAATACTTATCAAAAGTTGCTCCTGCTCCTACGCTCATGGACAGCTCCTACTCACGCTCTCCGTCTCTGCAAGATTGAATGATTCAGCTTTCTCTTGGCACAGCTACCAGAAGACTTACAACTTTCAGACAGGTTGCTCACATCACATCTATGTCATCAAGCTCAGTTTGAGGCTCAGCCATCACTGGAAACGTGCTTCTAATTGACTTCACTGGTCTCCGTGGAAGTCTACGGCGTTGCTTTGTCCATTTCTTTAACTATCTATGGGTCCACATCACTGAACAAATTTCCAATACATTTAATTTTAACAATTGTAATTGCCACAAAATAAACCTAAATAACCTTTGGGGCCCTCTGGCTCGCTTTGGTCTATTGTCAATTGTGTACATTTTTGAAGCGTGCACAAACCTTGCCTTGTTTTAATTCAACATTAATTTTATTTATGGTTGCTAACAGCTGCATACGTAGGTACTCAGTTATTTTCTGATTAAAAGCTGTTCAATTATAATCATTGAGGAAAACATTGAAGAGAATCAACCTCTAATAGGCCCAAGTTACTTACAGTAGCCCACAGCGGATAATAGTAGACCCAAATCATTGTTTATTATCCCTTATTTCATTATTTAATGGTTAATTTTTTCAAGGTAATTCTAAATCAAGCCCTCTTTCATTTCTGACTGTAACAACTGGGATGTTTTTGTCTAAATCTGATATTTAAAAAGGAAACAAGCTATCCAGTTCAGATAGGACATTCAATGCAGTACGGAGGGGTGCTGAATAATAATAAAAACATGATGACAAGAATCTGAAATGCACTAGACAGCTGTTACACCTGCCACATGTATTAACTGTAAACATGCAAATTGTTTCATAAAGTATTCTGTTTGAGGCTTTGCTGGAGTCATTATTCAGATCTTACATGTTTTCTCATCTGAATGCATGTTCATTAAACGCGTGAGTCTGTACTGCATTGATGTAAACACACTTTGTGATTTGGGTATTTTGTTTAACTAATGCAATATATACAGTATATTGAATTCCATTCAAACATAGGCTGTTACAGCTATTTGTACTCACATACAATGGACAGATACATACTCATGGATGCACACAGATATGAATTACTTTAAATGCTTTGTAGTATTTTTGACACAAACATTTACCATTTTTGTTGCTCTGTTTTGATGTAGTGGTCTCAAACCCACACATTCAGCAGTGTAAAATGCTCTGCATTTACTCACACATGCCACACTGTAGTGCTTTAGTATTAGGTGTTATGAACAGGCACTTATACAGTCATCTGATTAATACTGTACATAATCAGTACAGTTTGTAATATTGCTGGTGTTAATTGGCTCAAACATACCGAACATTGTGTTACAGTCATAAATATACAATTTACTGTGAGAAACACTGACTCCTGTGATAAAAAGACGTCTTGGCACTGTATATTGTGTGCTTCAACCCAATGAGTCACCTTCATATTTTAGTTTGCAAATGTCTGAGATAAAATAAAAAGTGTGAATAAGGCCTACTATGTAAACAGTCTACTTACCCGGTGAGTTGGTATATTTTCTTTGCAAACCAGCAACAGGAATGAGGAGACAGATGTGACATTATCTTTGTTTGACTTAATGTAAAATGTAATGTTTGAAATAATGTAAAACATCACACAGCAATTTAACCCTCAGCATGGCTATACTGGATTGGATAGATTGGAGTGGTTGACATCTTTCCCTGTCAGGGTTGTTGAATGACGTCACATCATAGACTCCTGTAGTAGGTTCAGACTTCTCAATGTACTAAATTTAGGATAGCTCACCTAGATCGTGTATTTGTAAGTGATGGATTTGTTCAGATGTTATATACAGTATACACACACACACACTCACCATGTTGACATGTTCTTCATCAGTCATTTACTGGATAAAAGGTGTTTCTAACAGCACAACTGCATGACAAATTGATGCAAAGAAAACATTTGTGTTGTTTCGTAAGAAGAAAAAAAGAATCACAACATGCTCTCATATGTTGCTATCATGAGGTGTGCAGAAATAGTATTCTGGCTTCAGTTTTTTCTGTTAAAATCTTTTCAGAGAAAACAAAATCAGAACTTCTTTCCTCTGCTACCTCCCTCTGTGTCTGAATCTGATGAGCGTAGTAACCTTGAATTCCACTTGATTGTCTCATTAATCTTCTGTGTTCCCCCTATCGCTGCCTCTGAGCATCCTACTGTTAAGTGTGTGTGTCTGTGTGTGTGTGTGTGTGTGTGTGTGTGTGTGTGTGTGTGTGTGTGTGTGTGTGTGTGTGTGTGTGTGTGTGTTTCATGGATAAATAGAATACCAGAAAGAGTATGTTTGTGTGTGTGTTTAATTTAGTGACATTTAGAGAAAAGAGAAAGACAGAATGAGAGAGACAGGTAACTAGGTGATCCTACCCACTCAGCACCATGGTAACAGTTACTGTGACAGCCGGAGGGATGGGAACAATAGAATGGAAGCTGGGAGATTCCTGACAGAATTGGAGAAACCATCCCTCTGGTTATCCTTCTCCTTCTTTCTCCATGTCTCTCCCTCCAGGGAAGTTAACCTCAGATTGCTGAAGCCCAACCCCTCCTCCCTTGGGAGCTCCCGATAATGGGTAGTTGCTAAGGTCACCAATCCTCCCGTGCAATCAGGATACTTCTGTGTGTTTCCTTCTTCCTTGTTTTAAGTCATTTGACCTCCATGTTGCTTAGGGCAGCCAGCTCACAGCGGCAGTTGTGATCTCTCCAGTGACATGAAAGTCAGGTCACGCATTGAAATTGGCTGTTAGTGATACTTGAAGTCATGTAGTTGATCCCTAGGTGCTGCTGGCATCAATCCAATACACTGCAAACACAGACAATTAGAGGTCAAAAAAACACACACACGCACACTCACATATGAAAAGGCAGTGCCACAACATAATCTATATTAAATATGTAATTATTAACACTCTACATCTTTAATAGACAAGCAGATCTGGGCATTTACTTGTTACAATGTCAGCTATGTTGACATCAACATGTCAGATAAGTAAAGTGTATCCGATTAACAAAGGTCAATATATGACTTAACAGACTTGGGACTGCATTGATGCATCAAATGTCACATTAGGCCGATGCATACCAAAACCTTTGGACAACACAAACTTGTCACCACAGTGTGTGCCGCTCAGTTGAAGCAAATTGACCATAAGTTGAATTTTAGAACACTACATAATCATAAAATAATTCCACTACTTTCCCAATAATGTCCAAAACGTTCCCTGAATTATGTAATTTGATTATATTATAGAGGAAATTATAGGGGAAATGAACACTGTTTTCAACTGGTAAACGTCTAACAAAAATCAAATTACCTGCAAGCATTCATATCAATGATTAATATGTTTATGTATGCACCAATAAGTGTTACTACTTTGGCAATAAATCCTTTTCTGATTCTGATTCTGAAGCAGAATATTCTAGTCAGTGTACAGCAGGTCAGCTGAACATGCAATAGTGGGGAATTTGTCAACAGACAAGATACAATTCAGCATTTATGGAGAATAAAGTTTTAAGATAAGTTAATGATTTTTATTTGGGTTTAAATTGAGCTTTTTAATGCAATTATCCCATTTCTCTGTAATTAATAGTTCATTACACAATTTCTTCCAGAAAAAGAAGGTCATTATTTGGAAATTACAGACCTCTAAAATGAAGTGTCACCAACTGATCTAATGAGATGGGGATTTTTTTCTGCAGAAAACAAAGTATGTTCTAACACAAAACAAGCATGTCCTGTACACTATATGCAGTGTTGTTTTTATTTCCACCGGTTGAGATCTCAGCATAGTGAATTGCTCTTGTGAACACAGGATTATTTAGCTGCACACGACTAAATTATATTTCTGTAACTGATGGTATTTTTGACCAAACATCCCACAGTAGTCAAACCTCTTAACAATTGAAGAGCTACGCACAACAAGAAAAGGGTGTTTTTCTGGCATTGTAGGCCTTTATTAGACAGCTGACAGGAATTGAGGGGAGAGAGAGATCTTTAGTGATATGGAACAAAGGTCCCTGGCCAGACATGAACACCGGATGTTGGGGTTAATGGTCTGCACCTTACCATCTTACTTGCCATAAGGACCCCATATTAAGAATGTTCTACACACTTAGGCTATGTTTACACTTACCGTCTTTTTTGAAGATGCCAGCATCTGTTTTACATCATAATCCTATGGATAATCTAAGTATGAAACTAAGTATTTCAGTCTTGGCTAAAGCAACATTTTCAAAAGACAATGAACAAAGACAATTCTGCACGAAATATGGCAGTATAAGTAATCAGAACTTAAAATAAATATACACTATATAGTAATTTTGAAAAATTCTGCAATTTTGTGGGTTTTTGGGGGGGGCGCTCAAAGGGGGTCTCACCCTGTGTGCAATTCAATGTAGAACCGCCCCTGGTTACTCTACATAGTTAAGGGCATATTTTTCTCCAGCTGACTCCAGTATCTGTTTTCTGGGACTTGACCTATACCTTGTCATGTATATCTTGATTGGATAAGTGTAGGTATTGTATTAGCTTTTCCCATTCGATTCCAAGGATCAAAGGCTATCGAATGACCTGCCTTCTTCAACATGACTGCAGAATTATATTGCAGAATTCCTAAAGGCTGGGGGGTCCAACAGCATGTCAAGGTGCACTTCAAAAGTGTGTTATTGACCTTCTGAACATACCTGGAGCTACATTCTAACAGCCTGTCACTATGTAGAGGAACACTGCAACATAAAAAGGACAGCTAATTAGTAAGTAGGGTTTGAAAACTATGGTTGTATTCTCATATAAGTTTAAATTTTACTAGAAGGTTGAACCTTGCTGATAGAATGGCACCATCATTGCTAATAGATACATACACAAATCAAATATACAGCAATGTATG